>NC_134498.1:31501264-31613060 GCF_040206685.1 Ascaphus truei
AAAACTCTCAAACTAACTAAAATAAGGGGGTAGGGTGGTGTGCAGAGCAAACCAGTAATTACTAGAGGTCAAAATGGCTGTGTTTGACCTTGAAAAGGACATGGTGAAAATTAAGCAGGTCGTTTACAGTCAATCCTATCTAGGAGCAAAGTGACCTAAAGACAGTGACATGCAGGGCCGCCGACAGGGGGGGGGGGGGAGAGCCGGGACACGTGGCTGCGGGGGGCACCGCCAGGCGGCGTTGAAAGTTGGTATTGGCCAGAGGTCAGGCCAACATCTGCGTCCGGCAACCGGGACTCTGGTTGCCACGGGGCTCCAGATCTCCCTCATGCCAGGCCTCCTGCCGGGCTGCCTCTGTCCTGTCGGTGCACACCAGATGTTGGGCCAACTTTCGGGCAGGGTCAGCTTCCGCGGGAGAGAGGCAGGCCCAGCGTGGGAGCGAGGCCTGCAACAGCTGGGGAGAGTAGGGGCACCAGAGGCCTGAGACCATCTCCAAGGTAGGGGTGTGTTGTTTGTATATTTCGGGGGTGTTGTTTGTATTTGAGGGGGGCTGTTTGAATTTGGGGGGTAACATTGTAAGTTTTTAGGGGGGTATCTGTAGTATGCATTTTGGGTGGTAATGTTGTATGTATTTGGGGGGGTTGTGTTGTAAGTATTTGGGGGGGGGAAAGTAGTATTGTATGTGTAACCCCCCTCCTAAAAGGGTTACTAACATGGTTACTGTTTGTTCGGCCCCACCATGAGTTGCGATGTGGGGTTCCAGATGTCACACAGGGATATATAAGTTGGAGGGAGTATTCTACAAGGTTAAGTTCCAGGAGGACAAGGGGAGAGGAGCCTCGGGGAGAGCAGATGAATGTGTTTATCAAGTAATAGAATAGGCCTCCCTGTTTATTATGTTATAGATGGGAACAGTATCCCTTAAGTTATTGCCCCAAAAAGATGGAATAGAGTCTTGAATAGTTAATGAAAAGGAATACGGCCACAGAGGGACTCAGGAAAGAAGGCTCCTGGGTGCCAGCGGATCAACCCTAAACGCGGATCGGCGCTAATATTCCTTATCAGTCTGCGTGGAAGTGTCAGTTCCGAAACAGGCAAAAGGTACCGGGTCAAGTACGGAAGACCAACCAGGATTCCCGTCGGGGCCCAGAGAAAATCGGATAAGTACCGATGATGTTCCAAGGCAACAAGAAGGGCCGGGTCCCACATCTACGAAGAGCAACTAAGTGAATGTATCTCAGGTCAAGTGCTAAGAGTGGGCACATATGGAAGAACCATATTCATGTGTGATATAAAATAGAGTGCAACGTGGTAAACATGTGTATGAGCGGTCCCTGTGCTGGGGACACGAATAAATGACAGTTGTACTACAAACGTTCCTGGCGCCCATTATTCTACAACCTTGCTACCTTATTGCCCAGCCGCCTCAATCAAGCCCCTGAGTCAAGGTAGCCATGCAATACACACCAATGTAATCTCCCTAGAAGCCAGGCAGGGAGGGTTACATATATTTTTGGGGGGAGTAGTGTTGTATGTATTTGGGGATGGGAGAGTAGCGTATGTATTTGGGGTTGTGGGAGTAGTGTTGTATGTATTTAGGGTTGGGGGACTCACTAGTGTATGTATTTGGGGTTGTGGGAGTAGTGTTGTATGTATTTGGGGATGGGGGGGGTAGTGTTGCATGTATTTTGTGTGTGGGGGGGGGTTATTGTGTGTGTATTCTGGGGGGTAACAATTGTGGGGTGGGATTGTGCGGACATTGTGGGGGAGGGGAGATAGTATGGGTTTTGGGGGGAGAGGGATTTGTATGTGTGGCCAGGGGGGGTGGGGTGAGGGGGTGGAGATTGAGGGAGAAGAGGAATAAGTTAGGAGGGGATTGAGGGAGTGGTATTGATTGGGAGGGGGGTAATTGAGTGATAGCGGAGGGGGTGAAGAGGGTGAGAGGAGCGAGGGGTGTAAGAGAGGGAGTGAGGAAGAGAGAGAGGGGTGAGGGGGGAGAGTGAGTGAGGAAGAGAGGGGGGGAACGGGAGAGAGGAGGGAGAGAAATACATGGGGAGAGAGGGTGGAACAGAAGAGGGGGAGAGCCAGGAGGTGTGATGGGGGTTCACAAGACCGTCAACATGGGGGGGCCTGGTCAAAACGCTAGTTCTGGGCTCCAGGAAATATGTTGGCGGCCCTGGTGACATGTTTAATGGGTTACAGGGTCAGTCCCACGTAGGAGCCGTGTAATCACGCGAAACGCGTTGCGGAAGTGGTACATGACGGAGAGACGAGTCTGCCCACGTGACGCTGAACAGACCGGCAAAATAAATCGCCTTTTCCTTGCACGCGCTGCCTGGGTGGAAGCCACGTGTACACAGGGAGATGTTCCATGCAATGTCTCTCCCATTTGCTGTTTAGTTTGGCGCATGACGCCACTAACCCTTTGTACGCACTGCCCTTGCGTCCTGCTGCCTTGTCCGCGCCAGAACGCAGCAGAGGATGCTCCAGTAATGCGCTGGCACAGACCCACTGTCCCTCTAGGAGGTTGACCTTTCCCAAAAGGCAGCGGGGGGCAGAAATTCAACAAATGGGGTCTATTTATAAACTCGTCTGGCACTTGAAAAACTTTTTTTTTTTTCATGCACCTATAACTCATAGCTCTGTCCTGTCCATTCCAGCCCTTCACTGGCTCAGTAAATAACTTATCTTCACATTTACAATGAGATTTTTAAATGGCAGATACTACACAGTTAAAAAAAAACTGCAATGTGCTTTACAGGGTCAGTCCCACTTAGCGAGTCAATAACCACCTTCAGTGTAATTGTCTTCCGTAGAAAGATGTAATCTTTATTTAATTGGCTGTGGTGATAGAATAATGTTTTACTTTGCTCAGGGAACAGGAGGATTTGGGGTTTGGGACTCCTTTTCAGAGAGGTGCTATCTTTATGCTGGGGATGGATTGCACCTCAATGAAGAGGGATCTTCTGTGCTAGGGGAGGAAATGTTAAAAACGTTGGAGGGGGTGCTTAAAGACAATTACATGACCCAAATTGAGGAACCAACCAGGACAATACTGGATTTGGAAATATCAAACAATGTTGAAGTAATAACAAGTATTCAAATCCGGGAACATTCGGGTAGCAGTGATCATAACATGGTCTCATTTGAAATAAATGATCAAAAACCATATTACTTGGGTTCAACAAAGACTTAACATTTTAGAAAGGCAGATTTTAATAAATTGAGGAATAATTTGAGAGGAATAAATTGGGATTATGTTTTTGCAGGGAAAAATGTGGACGATAAATGGGCAGTCTTTAAAACATTTCAGTAAAAAACAATATTGCCATATAAACAGAGAGGGGAGGAGATGGAAAATAAGAGGCAGGCGTTTAGATTCTAAAAGTCAGAAGGGACGGAAGCATCGTATCAGAATTATAAGGAAAAATTGCAAAAAGGCAATCAAATTAGCAAAAATTGAAAATGAAGAAAGGATTGCAATAGAAAGTAAGATCAACCTTAAAAAGTTCTTTAAGTAGCTTAATAACAAAAACATTAGAAAAGAAAATATAGAACCTTTCAGTGTGAGATGGGCAGGCAAATTATTGGAGATAAGGCAAAAGCAGAGGTATTAAACAAATTCTTTGTCAAGGAAGAATCAATTGCGATAATAGTGCCGCAGGAGGAAGCCACAACCTCTATATTAACGCACAATTAGTTAACTGAGGAAGAAATACATAGGTGGCTTGGCATAAAGAGCAAAGACTCCATCTTTGCAGATGACACTTAATTGTGTAAGGTACTGTAGTAGAATCAGAACAGAATGTAATTTCTCTCCAGGAGGACTTGAAGGGACTGGAAACTTGGGCAGGTAATGGCAGATGAGGTTTAATACAGATAAATGTAAGGTTGTATATTTGGGAAACAAGAATCAACAGGCAATTTACAAATTTAATTGGGATAAATTAGGAGAAGGATTTAGGTGTGCTTGTAGACAGCAGGCTTAGCAATAGTGCCCAAAGTCATGCAGGAGCTGCAAAGGCAAACAAGATATTATCTTGCATTAAACGGAGAATGGATGGAAGGGAAGAAAACATAATTATGCCCCTCTATTAAACATTAATAAGACCACACCTTGAATATGGAGTACAGTTTAGGGCATGACGTCATAGAAAATACATTATGGAACAAGAAAAAGTGCAGAGAAGAGCCACCATATTAATAAAGGGGATGGATAATCTGATTTATGAGGAGAGGCTAGCTAAACTAGAGTTGTTTACATTAGAAAGAAGCATCTAAGAAGGGATATGATAACAATATACAAATATATTTGGGGACAATACAAGGAGCTTTCAAAAGAACTATTCATCTCAAGGGCAGTACTAAGGACTCGGGGTCATCCCTTAAGGTTGGAGGAAATGACATTTCACCAGCAACAAAGGAAAGGGTTCTTTACAGTAAGGGCAGTTACAGTGTGGAATTCATTACCCATGGAGACTGTGATGGCAGATACAATAGATATCTTCAACAAAAAAAAGGTTGATCATCTTTATAGAAAGGAAAGGTATACAGGAATATACCAAATAAATAAACATGGGAAGGATGTTGATCCAGGGAGTAATCTGATTGCCAATATTTGGAGTCAAGAAGGAATTTATTTTTCCCCTTATGAGATATCATTGGATGATATGTCACTGGGGTTTTTGTTTGCCTTCCTCTGGATCAAATTACTGTAAGTACAAATATAGGATAAAGTATCTGTTGTCTAAATTTAGCTGTGGTTGAACTTGATGGACGTATGTCTTTTTTCAACCTCGTCTACTATGAAACTATGTAACTATGTAACACTGAATTCCAGGGTATCAGCTCTTCTTCTTTATCTGTCTGACAGATGACGGCGTCATCTTTGCAAAAAAAGACAGCAATTTACCTGGGGCTTCGAGGTCTGACAAACAGTCTGATCACAGTTTGTAAAAAAAAAAAAAAAAAAAAAGCTTTTGTTTATGATGGACACGGTAACACATCTCTGCAATTAGGTAGCTTTGCTCCTACATGGGGCTGACTCATTAATAGGTTAAATGTAGGTGATCAACACCACTTCACCAGGCAGCACAGAACTGTTTTCAATGCAGACTACAAAATATCTTATTAGAAAAACCCATCCTAATTTCCTCAGGTAAAGTTATTTGTGCCAGACCCGCAAAGTTCAGTTGAATCAGAGCTCGGAACGAGACGTTACCTAAATCAGGGCTAAGAACGTGACATTACCTAAATCAGGGCTCAGAACGAGACGTTACCTAAATCAGGGCTCAGAATGTGACGTTTTCCTAAATCAGGGCTCAGAACGTGACGTTTTCCTAAATCAGGGCTCAGAACGTGACGTTTTCCTAAATCAGGGCTCAGTATGTGACGTTTTCCTAAATCAGGGCTCAGAACGTGACGTTTTCCTAAATCAGGGTTCAGAACGTGACTGTAACAGGGGACTTATCCCTGTTCAGTAATGTGCCTTTAATCTAGCAGTGTGGTAGTTAATTACTAAACACCACCTGCCTGATTAGATTGTTTACAAAAAGCCTGCCTTTGAGACAGGAAGTGACTCTCTCCTTAGCTCTGACTGAGAGCTGACCTTTGGAGCTGACCGGTCTTGAGCTCTGCACAGCAGAGCTGATTTCAAGACACAGGGAAAACTACTACACCTGAAGCTGAACCAGGAAGTGAGAAGATTTTCCCTCCAAGAAACAGATAAGACTTTTATTCTTAAGAGACTGCTTCTATCTGCTTATTTTCATGCTATATGTTTTGGGGCTGCGAGACATGCTTAACTAATGGAGATGTGAACTAATTGCATAGGATTTCACTAGAAATACTCCCAAGTGAATGGAAGCTTTGTTCCCCCCCCCTGTGTTTTGATAATTTCCTGATGAAAAGGAACAGGCACAATAAAGCCTATTATAATTTCACATTATAAAGCCTCCTAATTGTGTAATTCTGTGAACGTCCGTCTACAGTGACGTTTTCCTAAATCAGGGCTCAGAACGTGACATTACCTAAATCAGGGCTCAGAATGTTACTTTTTCCTAAATCAGGGCTCAGAATGTTACTTTTTCCTAAATCAGGGCTCAGAATGTGACGTTTTCCTAAATCAGAGCTCAGAACGTGACATTACCTAAATCAGGGCTCAGAACGTGATGTTTTCCTAAATCAGGGCTCAGAATGTGACGTTTTCCTAAATCAGGGCTCAGAACGTGACGTTTTCCTAAATCAGGGCTCAGAATGTGACGTTTTCCTAAATCAGAGCTCAGAACGAGACGTTACCTAAATCAGGGCTCAGAACGTGACATTACCTAAATCAGGGCTCAGAATGTGACGTTTTCCTAAATCAGGGCTCAGAACGAGACATTACCTAAATCAGGGCTCAGAACGTGACATTACCTAAATCAGGGCTCAGAACGTGATGTTTTCCTAAATCAGGGCTCAGAATGTGACGTTTTCCTAAATCAGGGCTCAGAACGTGACGTTTTCCTAAATCAGGGCTCAGAACGTGACGTTTTCCTAAATCAGGGCTCAGAACGTGACATTACCTAAATCAGGGCTCAGAATGTGACGTTTTCCTAAATCAGAGCTCAGAACGAGACGTTACCTAAATCAGGGCTCAGAACGTGACATTACCTAAATCAGGGCTCAGAATGTGACGTTTTCCTAAATCAGGGCTCAGAACGAGACATTACCTAAATCAGGGCTCAGAACGAGACGTTACCTAAATCAGGGCTCAGAACGGGACGTTACCTAAATCAGGAACGCACGTTATGTTCTTTGGGGATAACGCGTATTTTCAAAGCTAATTATATGCAAAAATAACGTTCAAAACACATCTCATTAGCATAGGCTCCACGTCACGTTATTGTAGCATAAATATGTCTTCCAGGCCGTGAGATAGGTGTTTAACTCAAATTGAGAAAGACAGGAGAGGCAACCGTGTAACATAGGCAACCCCACGTGGCGAATGTAACAAAATGGCGCCCTTAGGCACTTACCTGATGCTGCCCTTCTGTTCTAGCGCCACACCATCCCATTACCATGGCAACGTGACACTGTGTGATATCATGTTGCCGGCCCGTGCATGTGCGATCGACACTTGCCGGCCTGCACCTGCCAGTCGCGCATGCGCAGAAGCGGCAAGGGCCAATCACTCATGCGGGGGCCAGCAAGCAGCGGTTGCGCATACGTGGGCCGGCAGGTGGCAATC
The DNA here is from genome assembly GCF_040206685.1 of Ascaphus truei. NCBI lineage: Eukaryota > Metazoa > Chordata > Amphibia > Anura > Ascaphidae > Ascaphus > Ascaphus truei. The sequence continues at coordinate 31,508,493 of NC_134498.1, forward strand.
GTGCATGCGCACACACTGATCGCGCATGCATGGGGCGCCAAACCGCCTAAAAATTCTTCCGCCTTAGGCCCGGACCTATCGAGCCTACAGGGAAATCCGCCACCGGCAACCCCTATGAAGGTAAGTATCTTGGGAAGCAGGGGGAAGCAGGGGGTCCCCGGAGCTGAAAGGAACGTAGGTCCTCTCCAGAGACCCCCAGCTTCAATCCAATAACCTAAAAAGAACAGAAACATAAACTGCAACTTGTAGTGAGGCTTTAAGTGACTTAACAGAGCTTCGAGCAGCCGCTCCTAAGTGCGAGGACATTCCCAGCCATGTTCATGGAGCTTTTGGGATCATTTTTTATGAATAAAACCCATAGTGGAAACAAATCAGCGAGCAGAGTAAATACTAGAGGTAAAAACAGACCCCTGTATTGTAAGGCATGAGAAAGGGATCTTTAAATAATAAAAAAAAAATTAAAGCACACAGCTTTAATATATTTCCAATGACACCGAAAAACATTGTTAAAAATACCTCTGTGGGAGGGGTGACATTTAAAAAAAGCTGGAGGGGGAGCTCACGGGGGGGGGGAGCTCACGGGGGGTGGGGGAGCTCACGGGGGGGGCTCACGGGAGTGGGGGGGCTTAAGGAGGGGGGCTCGGCTCACAGGGGGGCTTACAGGGGCGGACTCACGGGTGGGGGGGAAGCTCACGGGGGGGAGCTCACGTGGGGGAGCTCACGGAGGGGGGCTCACGGGGGGGCTCGGCTCACGGGGGGGGCTCACAAGGGGTGGGGGCTCACAGGGGGGGCTCACAGGGGGGGAATAGGCACATCATTCAGGGGCGGTGTTCAGCGAATCACTGGGGTGTGCGTGTGTCAGAGTGTGCGTGTGTCAGAGTGTGTGTAGGTATGTGTGTCAGTCAGTGTGCTTGTGTGTGTGTATGTGTGTCAGTCAGTGTGTGTGTGTGTGTGTGTGTGTGTGTGTGTGTGTGTGTGTGTCAGTCAGTGTGTGTGTGTATGTGTCAGTCAGTGTGTGTATGTGTCAGTCAGTGTGTGTGTGTGTGTGTGTGTGTGTGTGTGTGTGTGTGTGTGTGTGTCAGTCAATGTGTGTGTGTGTGTGTGTGTGTGTGTGTGTGTGTGTGTGTGTGTGTGTGTGTGTGTGTGTGTGTCAGTCAGTCAGTGTGTGTGTGTGTGTGTGTGTGTGTGTGTGTGTGTGTATGTGTGTCAGTTAGTGTGTGTGTGTATGTGTGTCAGCCATTGTGTGTGTGTTTGTGTATGTGTGCGTCAGTGTGTGTGTGTGTGTGTGTGTATGTGTGTCAGTCAGTGTGTGTGTGTGTATGTGTCAGTCAGTGTGTGTGTGTATGTGTGTCAGTCAGTGTGTGTGTGTGTGTGTGTGTGTGTATGTGTGTCAGTGTGTGTGTGTGTGTCCTGCCCCCTCTCTCTTGACTCCCCCCCAGCACACTTGTCCTCCCCCCAGCACCCTTATCCTTTCCCTGCAGCAACTTTTTCCTGCCCCCAGCCCCTTTCAGCAGCCCCCCTTCCCATTCCTACCAGATCGCGGCATAGAGGCGATGGAGGCTGTGTCGGCAGGGGGAGGGGGGCAGCGTGTCATCGTCAGCTGGAGCCGACTCGGAGGGGAGCGCTGCAGCGATCCCCTTCTGATGGTGCTGTGGGGGACTTGGGTAACGCAGCGCACTCAGCGCACTCATCACCCCCCTCCCCCCCATTTCCGGAGCAGGAGCCGTTCCATGCCTCGGCTGGGGGAGGCCTGCAGGGACATGGGCATGCACCGGGAGGAGAGGCTGCAGGAGATCAGGGCCTGCATAGGGCCCCGGGGAGCAGTGTGGGTTGCAGTGTCCCTGTGAGGAGAGCCATGGCGTCTTGAGCGTCGCCATGACTACCGTGCATGCGTGGCACATCAATGGGCGGGGAACGGCGGCAGTTAGGAGTGGCTGTATCTCCTCGGGCTGCGGCCCGGCACCGGGTCTCCGAGCTGTGGCGTCCGGTGTGGGGGAGCGTTGGGAGTGGCGTTGGCGATTAAATTTTGAGGGGGAGCGGCGCCGGCGGCAGCGGGTGGGGGGAGCGGCGTTCGTTAGGAGCTGCGGCAGCGAGTAAATGTTGAGCGGGTGGGGGGGAGCGTGTAAGCGGCCGTGTGGGGGGGAACAAAGACGGTTAGGAGCGGCGCCGGCGGCGATACCGCATGTGATTTGCCAGAACACAGCCCGGCCTCAACTGCCAGCACTTTGACGTCACATCCGTTTCATTTTCTGTCCCCACAATCCATTTTTGTCGCATTACAAATGAGGTGCCACTAAAGAAGTTTCACTTCAAAAAATAAGGTTTTAAATTCACCTTTTCTTGGTAGCAGAGAAGTGTCGAAGGGCAACAGCGATGTTAATACGAGGGGAATTATAACTATCCTAAAAAATACTGTGTATCGTTGAGATGTTGTTACACACAAACTGATGTTTATTACAATATAAATATTTGTTCCATCCCCGTGGGAGCTGGAATTTGCCTGGCCCCCACTCTCCCTAAAGTACATAGATGTCTCGGTTGCAAACCTACCCACACAAGAAGGAATTTAATTGACCATTGTACAAAATCCCCTGTACCCTTCCTGTAATTATCTGCCGGGTCTGTTGGGGTGTGGGTAAGACTTATTAAATGGTGCTAAATCAAAGGAATAAACGACGGTCCATTCATGTGTGGGATATTTAAACAGTTGTGTGAACTCTCACTGGTTTTCTGTCCTGTGGATTTGGGGTCAGTCTCGTTGATTTGGGGTCACTCTCGTTGATTTGGGGTCAGTTCCATTGATTTAGAGTCCTGTTAATTTGGGGTCAGTCGCATTTATTTGCTGTTAGTCCCATTGTTTTGGGGTTAGTCTCACTGATATTTACTATCAGTGTCTCATACAAATCAGCATTATTTTCATTAAAATTAAATAGGTGCAGAAACCCCCAAATCTTATTTCTTTTAGTTGAAGTTTGAATGTTCATTCGCCCGGAATTTACGCCGAGCTAAACCCGTCCTATGAATAACGGCCAATTACAAGACCGACCCTAAATTTATCCCACAAATATCCCCAAATCGACTTTTTTCTACACCATTGTAGTTTAGGGTCTGGCAGCTTTATCTGGGAGACTCTGTGGCTACTATTTGCTATCCCAGAATCCTCTGCTTCTCTCACTGTTTATTGGCTTCTCCCTCCCATGTTTGGGCAGTGACTGTCACTGGAGATCAGGACTATTTACACCAGGGATCAGTACATCAGACAGAACTGCAGAGTTGAACAAATGTGAATTTATTGACTAAAGTTTTCACAAACTTCCAGTACATAAAACACACACACAAACTCACCCAACTGGGGTAACTGGGCGACTAACCTAAGGTCCTGGATGCTGGGACATCTGTCCAGAAGCTTACCCCGATACGCATTCCCAAGTTGTACCGCTGTCCTCTGTAGTATGGGCAGCACTGCCTTGCTCTCCGCTGGCTAACAGTTTGAAATTCCCCTCCATTGCTTCACTCCAAACAGCTCCAGCCAATGCTGCACACAAAGACCACAGCAACACCGGATACTCCAGACCCCTGCACTGGGTCTCCTCAGTTCCCTTCTGCTAACTCCCTGTCAGCTCTTCCTTTACAGAGGCCAGTCCCCTGTCATCACACAGCCTTCACCAAAAATAACCAGTCCAGAATGACTGTCTTGAAGTTGGAGAGAAGGAGTATGTATACCCCTGTCCCAGTCAGGGAGATGCCAGCTAATCTGGGTAGGAACAATATTCCTGGTCTCTGCACACGGCCCTAGACCCGGTTGATGAGATTACTGGGGTTGAAGGTTGGCCAGGATAATGCTGATACAATCCCCTTCCACAGGCAAACAGTACAGATACAACCCCAGGGCTTACAGCTTTCTTGCAGAGCAAGTCCACTCAGCAGGTGGTCGACCTCTCCCTGGTTCCTCAACAATGAGTCTAATCCCATCACAGAGTCCAGGCCTACAATACCAAACTCTGATGTCATTCCAGCTCAGTTTGCAAGAGAGCGTTAACCCCAACAGGTCCCCACTGGGAATGGTACAATAAACTGTACATAGCCAAATAACCACATCATATAATTGACAGGTAGGGGTAATGTCAGGGCTTAACCTTTATTTAAAAGCAGCCACATCTACCCCGACCATCACAGTGGCATAATGAATTGGAAACTTCCCTGACTCTGTCCACCATGTTGTTCAATCTCGTTTGCAGGAATTTCCAGTGGGACTTTCTCCCACCTCATGGGGCTCAAAGCCCATGATCAGAATAGGGGGACGGAAAGAGTAGCTTTGTGGTAACGAGTGGGTAAACATGGCTCGAATCCCAGTACCCCTTCTACTTGTGACCTTAGACAAGTTACTTTATCTCCCTGTGCCTCTGGCATCACAATTAGATTGTATGTTCTCTAGGGCAGGAACTTACTGTGTCTGAAAAATTCTATGTACAGCGCTACGTACACTGTCAGCACTATACAAGGTGAGATAATATTAATAACCGTGGAATGTATTTTCTCTGTGCGACTCATTTTCTTACACTGAATATTTTCATACACAAAAGCCAGAGATCTTGTTTTTGAGGCATCAGAAAAAACTGCATACCTTACTAGCTTAATATAACTCACCGGTTCCGTCCCAGCTCAAACCAGCTTGACTATCTCGAGGAAAAACCCAGAGTTCAATCTACCCCCCCGTGAAAAATATACTTTTTTTTTTTTTTAATCTATCCATATGAAATAATTAGAGATTGGCAAAGTTTAAATCCACTGCGAAAAGGTCGACTTTTCGAAAAACTTGTCAGAGTTCGGAAAAAGGGCGCCTCTGTTGCTAGGTTTCCTTTTTTTTATTCAATTATGTGAAAAGTCAACTGAGCAAACCCACCCACTCAAGAAGGACTTTCTGCTTAAAAAGTGACGAGAAGTTAAAAAATGTTGTTGGACGAACTTGAAAACAAACAAACAAACAAACGGAGAAATAGAAACTAGAGCCTTCTTCTGTACACACCAAATAAGACATTTGGGCTATTTTCGGAAGAAAATCACCATTGAAGTCAAATGAATAACAAAAGGTTCTAACAAACTGTTGTGGGTTCGCGAGGAAATAAAAAGGTTTGGGTCGGACTTTGACACATTCGCCCATGACTAAAAATAATATAAACACCTACAGACATAGCCAGACGTAACTTTGTTTCAGCCGGGGGAGGCAGCAGGAATCCAGCTGTGGATTCCCCCGGGCAGCGGTGAACTCTAGTCGCATGTGGTCCTATTGAGGAGTAATGTGTGGCTCGCGGTGATGCCGGAGGGTGCCAGGGAAACCTACGGGTGTAATTGTCACCGTTCAGCAAAAGTCTGGTTATATCTGCATGTACAAGGAAAAGCTATGCAAGCTTCTCTATAAGGCGAGGATAAGGATGATCGTTTTGGTAATTTTTTTCTCCTTTTGCTGGTGTTTATATTGATTTAATTAGCTGACTTAAAAAAAAATACTCTGCGGATAAGTTTAAGGGGTCAGTCCGTCCTACGACCAAAGTTTAAAGGGTCCTTGCCTCCTAGGATCAATGTGTACTGATAGTGACATGTTTACGGGGTCACATCTGGGTGATTAATACTTTCTTTACCCAAATCTGACACCCACTGTATAAGTATTTGAAATCATTTTTGAAAGTTCGTTTGTAAATACGTTATATTGAGTAAGAAGAGGAGTTATAGGGAGAGGTTATATGGAGCAATAGGAGGAGTTATAGGGAGGGGTTACATGGAGCAATAGGAGGACTTATAAGGAGCGATTATATGGAGCAATAGGAGGAGTTATAGGGAGGGGTTATATGGAGCAACAGGAGGAGTGATAAGGAGGGGTTATATGGAACTAAAGAAGAAGCTTAAATATGTTCCTATAACGACTCTATGTATATATTTGTTTACAAAACCTATAAATCTCATGTGGCTCTCGGCTCTTTGTGTGAGAGTAAAAACATTATTTATGACACTTTCCTAGATGTTCTATTTAAGAACCAAAAAAGCCCTCAGGAGTCACGTTATCAGCATGTTCCCACCTAAAGAAGCTATAAATCCAAAGAAATGAGCTATTCAACACCTTCCATGGCATCTAAAATATTTGTTTAGCAGATAGAGGTATGCACAGGCCTATGTAGGAGCAAAATGACCTAATGACAGTGACATGGTTAATGGATTAAAGGGTCAGTCCCACATAAAACCAACTTGACCCACTGACAGTGATGTATTTAATAGATTAAAAGGCCAGTCCCAGTGCTGGTCATTATAACATGTATAATATATATAGTATATTAGATAGTACTTACTGGTGCTATTGTTAATGAAAGCCGGAGGACAGGACGTCTCTTGCGTGTGTAAAATGATTGTATGATCTATGTGGAATTATTACGATGTGGAGGAACTGATTAGGTTGACAAGATATATTTTTTAAAGGGGTCCACATACAGTACTGGGCCATATTTAATGTCAGTTTTCTGCCATCAGACACCTTCTAGCGCTGGAACTTACTGACTATTCAAGTCAGTGTCTTCCATCGCCGGGAGGTGTCTTTTGGCAGAAGACTGCTTAGTAAATGTGGGCCACAATATTTTCCAGGTACAGTGGCAGATTTATCTGGCGCATGAACGTAACGTTCCTATCACTATTGTCACCTCCTGCCTGGAAGGACCAGCAACGCCCTGCGGAATCTTGGGTCAATGCCTCCTTAGGCTTGAGAAGACTTAAATGATGTAAAGAAAAACAGAACCAATTCCGTATAACCTCTCCCTACAACTCCTCCTATTACTTCCTGTAACCCCTCCCGATAACTCCTCCTATTACTTCCTGTAACCCCTCCCGATAACTCCTCCTATTACTTCCTGTAACCCCTCCCGATAACTCCTCCTATTACTTCCTGTAACCCCTCCCGATAACTCCTCCTATTACTTCCTGTAACCCCTCCCTAAAACTCCTCCTATTCCTCAATATAACCCCTCCCGATTACTTCTCCTATTACTTCCTATAACCCAGGGGTGTGCAAACTTCTTGCGCTGTGCCCCTCCCCACCCCCCCCCCCCCCCCGCCTGCTCTCCCTGCGTCACACCTCCCCCCTTACCTCAAATGTAGCGTCAAATAACCCGTGGGGTCATGTGACGTCACGCGACCCTCGGCGTCATCGGACGACGCGTCTCCATGGCAATGGGCATCAAATGACGCCGCGGTAAGTGAGACGCGCCCCCCCAAAAAAAGTCAGGGCGCGCCCTCCAGTTTGCGCATCCCTGCTATAACTCCTCCTAATTCCCCATATAACCCATCCCGATAACACTACATTACTACCTATATAACCGCTCCAAAAAATGCCTCCTATTGCCCCATGTAACCGCTCTCTTTAACTCCTCCTATTGCACCATATATCGTCTCCCTATAACTCCTCCTATAGAGAGAATTAAGGAAGTACAGAGTTACTAAACTCTCAATGATGAATATCACATGTAGGGCCTTGTTTACTAAGAAGTGCTACTCAATAGGACATCACAAAGTCCCATTCAATAGAATGGGCCATATTAATCCGTGCTGAAGCGATCTTTATATTGTAGCACTGTTTAGTTAATATGCCGCCTACATGCCATAACTTTGTCAGACTTGTGTAACTCAAATCTGTGGGTTCATTTTCCGGGACCCAGCACCCAGGGGTTTTCTGCTGTAACAGAGATGCTGCCCCTTAGTTGTTGCATGTGTGAAAGAGGATGTGTTAATAGTTCGTAAACAAGATTTATGGGGTGTTAAAAGGTGATCTGTGGTATGTAACATCCTGTAAGCTGATGCAGGTTTTGGTCTGACCCTAAACAATACCACAATTAGTGCGTGTGTGTCTGTGTGTGTGTCAGTGGGTGGGTGTTTATCAGTGTCTGCGTGTGTATTAGTGATTCTGTATGTGTGTCATTGTGTGTGTATTAGTGTGTCAATGTTTCTTTGTGTGCATCAGTGTTTCTGTGTCAGTGTATTATTGTGTGTCTGTGTATGTACCTGTGTCCGTGTGTATATTAGTGTGTCTGTATGTGCATCAGTATGTGTATAGTGTGTGTATCATTGTGTGTGTGTATTAGTGTGTCAATGTTTCTGTGTGCACATCAGTGTGTATATGTGCCCATCAGTGTGTCAGTGTATCTATGTCTGTATCAGTGTGTTTATATGCGTGTCAGTGTGTATCAGTGTGTCAACGTTTCTGTGTGTGTCTCTGTGTGTTAGTGAATTTGTGAAGTGCTTAAAGAGCACCATGTGCTGCATTGTAACCTTATTATAAATATATGTTTCTATTTTCTTTTGTATCCTTTCATTCTCACCTTATCTAGTAATTATATATTTTTCCCACTGTATCTCTTTAGATAACAATCTCCCTGTATATAGCACAGTTTGCAAACAGTCTTATTCCAAAAGACATTAGGTAAAGATCGTAGAAACACCCCAAAGACCTGCGTTACTACGGCAACATTAAAAGTAGAATACGTTTTTAGAAATACTTGTCTGTGTTAATAATAAAAATGTGTCACTTTAAAGCAATCCGTTTCCCTCTATATATGGCTCTATTCTGTGGCCCGTGGTGTGGTATTCCCCAGGCTGGAGGAGATTGTGGTCTCATTCATTTGAAGGGGAGCTGATATCTTCCCCAGTGCTGGGAAATGGCTTCACAGTGTAATGTGCTGGGTGAGCGAGTCCGTCTGCTGTGCACACTATACAAGTTAAACGGCATATTCTAAATACTGCACTGCACATTCCATTTCCAACGCTATTTGCCCCGGGCAAATTAGTAGGATTCCCCCTCCTATAATCCATATCTTAAATCACACGCTATGCGTATCAGTGTCTGTCTGTGTATCAGTGTGTCTGTCTGTGTATCAGTGTGTCTGTTTGTGTGTATCAGTGTCTGTGTGTGTGTGTATCAGTGTGTCTGTCTGTGTATCAGTGTGTCTGTGTGTGTGTATCAGTGTGTCTGTGTGTGTATCAGTGTGTCTGTATCAGTGTCTATGTATCAGTGTGTCTGTGTGTGTATCAGTGTGTCTGTGTGTGTGTATCAGTGTCAGTGTGTGTGTGTGTGTATCAGTGTCTGTGTGTGTGTATTAGTGTGTCTGTGTGTATTAGCGCTTGTGTGCTTATCAGTGTGTCTGTGTATTAGTGTGTCTGTGTGTATCAGTGCTTCTGTGCGTATCAGTGTCTGTGTGTATCAGTGCTTGTGTGCTTATCAGTGTCTCTGTGTGTATCAGTGCTTGTGTGCTTATCAGTGTGTCTGTGTATTAGTGTGTCTGTGTGTATCAGTTCTTGTGTGCTTATCAGTGTGTCTGTGTGTATCAGTACTTGTGTGTGTGTCAGTGTGTGTGTGTGTGTCAGTGTGTGTTTGTCCGAATCAGTGTGTCTGTGTGTATATCATTGTCTGTGTGTGTGTATATCATCGTGTGTGTGTGTGCGCGCGCGTGTATCTGTGTGTGTGTATGAGTGCTTTTTGTGTGTGTGTGTGTGTATTAGTGGGTCTGTGTATATCAGTGTCTTTGTATGTGTATCAGCTTGCAGAGAGATATAATAACATACAGGTTACCCCTCTGTGTTTGTCAATTTAAAGTGCCAAGGTCATAATGCGCAGTATTTCGCTATAAAATGCATGTTATCCTAAGCGTGTAAGTGTCCTGTCTTGGCAGACACACCACAGATTACGAACAGCACATATTACGGGCTCTGCAATGGTTATATTTTCTTTATTAGTGAGAGATCAGGGGGCTGATTACAGAAAGTACCGGTCAAATGGAAAAAATAGAAGGAAAAAATCCAGTAAACAAGTGGAGAGCTAAACTCCAGATTATCGGGGACAGGCTCAAACAGTCCTGGTTTTATATGTAACGTAGTGTGTCCTCTTGACTGCAGATAATCAGGGACAGGCTCAGACAGTCCTGGGTTTATATGTAGTGTAGGGTATTTTTTATTATAAAAAAAAAACACGAAACAATTTTACAAACATATCAAAACAAAAGCAACAAATACATTTAAAAAATACAATTTTACATTTTATTTACACTGTATACAGAAAATGTTTACACACTTATATCTGAACCCCCCGCCCATCTTCTCTCCCAGGACTTTATATCCCACCTGTCTCTCTCCCCCTGCTTTATTTCCTTTATACAGTGTGCTCTATAACCTGTCCCACTGCACAGGTAACAGGCACGAGAACCTTTCTGTGGAGAGAAGACTGCGGGTGATCCACAACCTATATTTTACAAATGCATTGTTTTAACACCACAGTGCTACAATTGTAACCCTGCAAGTGACCCCTAAACACACCATACACTAGTTCACAATAGTTTTGACCCTTTAAATCTGGCATCCATAATGAGGAGGCCATGCCCCCCCCCCCCCCCACATCTCCACTGCGTAGGGACACACCAGGAGGAGGTGCTCCATCGTCTCCAAGATCCCTGCACAGGAACCTCGGGGGCAGTTCCTATCCTCTATGTTTTTATATTTTAAATTTGCTCTTACATAAAAGACGCCCATGTAAAGTCAACCTGACAGTATCCTGAATCCCAAGAGGGTTTCTTGGGTCTAATAGAATCTGTAAGGCCTCTTTCTGATTCTCTATATCACAGGTGTTCTAGATCTAATTGTGTGACACATGTTCTGCTCAATACTACCCGGTACATTTTTTTCCTGGGAACAGAAGTAATTTCCAAAGCACTTATTTTACATCTATTTACGAATTTGTAAATAATCCTCATACTGTATATTCTGACATGTATACACCTTTTACAATGATTCTTTTAACATGTTTTCCATCTAGCCAGTGGGAGACATATATATGCCAAAACTGGTCATCTCGATTGAGAAAATTCTGCAAAGTAAAACATACAAAAATGAGAGAGAAAAAAAATAATAGAGGGTTCACCATTCCCAAACCGCCTTCCTCTCTCGGCAAATAAGTAATGTCTCTCTTTAACACATTCAAACGATTTCCCCAGAGCAATTGGAAAAAAAGGCTGTATAAAAGTAACAGTCATTTCCGCAGGAGGAGGAAATACAAAAAACTTAAATAGACAAAAATAGGTATAAAAAAAAATCCTTAATCATTTTAACTTTTTTCCTAATTGATAATTTCCACTTCTTCCCCCATTCTACCATGACCTTACAGACGTTTAGTTTATCCTTCCAGTTGTGAACACCAGAATTCTCTTTTCCAAAATAAATCCCTAAAACTTTAAAAGATACATTGTCTATCTGAATATCCTCAGGTAGACTAAAGGGGGTTTCCTCTTATCCTAAGCAGCAGGCCACAGATTTATCCTGATTCACCAGGGAGTTGGAAACATTTGAGTATTTATTTATTTCCTGGCTAACACCTTCAAATGAGCTTTTTGAGGTAACATAAATACAAACGTCGCCTGCATACGCCTGGCACTTAACTCGCCCTTCGTGTTGGGAACCCTCACAGGGTAGGGCTTGAATAAGACTATTCTGCTCCAGGTGTCTTAAAAAGGGGTCTATGGAAAAGATAGGGGGCTCAGCGGGCAGCCCTGTCTAACACCTGACTTTATGGGAAAGATTCCCCTATCTAACCATTAATGACCGGTCTTCTATAAGCTTCTTCATATAACAAAACCAGTTTCTTCACAATGGTATCTGGGAAACCATATCTTTCCAGAGTTTTCCATGATCCACCCTATCGAAGGCTATGGTCAAGATTTAACACGTAACCTGATAGACCTCCATTCCTGTCCATCTCAAACATCTCCCGAATGTTAATTAAATAATTAGTGATGTTCTTTCACTTAATGGCACAGGATTGGGAACTTGTTATCACCTTCTCAGCGATGTTACTCATCCGATTTATAAGGATCTTCGCTAAGATTTTATAAATCATTATTTATTATTGCTATTTTTTCGCTAACTTTTACATTTTTTCGGATCTCCTTTCTTATATAATAAGATCAATAGGGATTCACGCTGAGAGTGAGAGACCTATCCCTCCCAGAGAGGAATTATACACTTTTGCCAATATTTCAGCTAAAATCTCACAGAAAACGTTATAAAATTCAGCAGTGATTCCATCTGCCCCGGTGGTTTTATTACCTGTGGGGGTCTTAAATTGCATTAGACATTTCACTTGCTGTGATTGGGGAGTACTCACAGAACAAACAGAAAGATTCCCCAATGAATGCACTCAAAATGATGAAGTGAGAGTAAATGAAAACTTAAAATGACTATTTATTCAGTATAATCTTGTAAAATATAGTTTGTACAGAGACTATGTGGTGAAGTGATCCAAGACCACTCCCTTATGACACGCCAATTAATAATTCCAAATAATAATTTATAAGGAAGAAAGACCTAGGGAGACACTAATACCTAATAGTTTGTAGGCTATCACAAACAAGGATTAAATCCGGAGGAAATAGATACAGCAATCAGTATTGCAATACTATTTTCTAAAATAACTGATAGGGTACTGTAGTACCTAATACCAGTACTGAATCCAAAAGGATATAATCTATTGCATAAAGTGCATGCCAAAATTGGCAGACCTATGATTTAAGACTAGTGTGTCGTGAAGGTACAAATGTGGTAACGACGTATGGTCACTAAGCGAACGCAGACTGGTGAGAAATAATCACCTGCATACAGTATATAATCATAACAAAACTGATAGATAAGGGAAAAACACCCTGAGAAGAAGGGATCCTATAAAGGGCTAGCATAAAATATGCAGAGAAAAAGCCCTGAGGCACAGTTCAGTGACCGTATCCAGTTATAGCCTCCAGTCTATTGTGAACAATATATAATTGACAATAAACATGGATCACCATGGATGTGTACCAAAAAACAAACAGTAATGCTGTGCAGTCTGTATGGCAACGAGAAGTTGCTTCAAAGTAAGTGAACTGTAGTGAGCTACAGCTCACAAGTCAAACAGCCAGACACACAGGCTGGCGAAAAAGTTATATAAAACACTTTGGTTTAATGTTGTATAGTGGAAGTGGTTAACCAAAGGATACTGTTAACGCAGATTCAAGTATCAAGTAAGTTCAGTAGATTAATATTACCCACAACATATATGATGATCCTGGGTCTGAACTAATCGTAATAATGATACAAGTAGTTGAGAAGCTGCAACAGTGTTGGTAACTTGCTAGTTAAATATGTTTCAAGTAGCCAAAGTCACCCTATTGGTCCACACATAAATATGGTGACACAATTGTATGCTAAGAAGGGGATGATACATAGGCTCAGGCAACTTATCTGTGTGTCGGCATCTTTTGGCTTAGCTTCCTGCAAGTTACAAGATACAGCTCCGACTTCGGGTGGGGAGTGAGTGTATCCGCCGGTTCCGCAGAGTGACGTCATGCTGTCGAGTCACCTGACGTACGTTTCGCGTTGGGACGCGCTTTCTGAAAGGATTTAATCCTTGTATGTGATAGCCTACAAACTATTAGGTATTACACAGACTAGTGTCTCCCTAGGTCTTTCTTCCTTATAAATTATTATTTGGAATTGTTAATTGGTGTGTCATAAGGGATCACTTCACCACATCCCTCTGTACAAACTATATTTTACAATATTATACTGAATAAACAGTCATTTTAAGTTTTCATTTACTCTCACTTCATCATTTTAAGTGCATTCATTGGGGAATCTTTCAGTTTGTTCTGTGAGTAGTCCCCTTATCCCTATTTTCACCTTATGATTTTCATTATTGTTATTTATTATTCCACTGTTACTTAAGCTGATGCGGGAGCTTTCCTCTCTTTCACACATTCCCCCTTTTTATGTGATTGGGGAGTCTAAGCTTATCAGGTCATCCTCAGAAACTGATGGGACGTTAATAGAATCCAGATAATTGCCCATTTCTACAAGATCAAGTTTTTTTTTGCTAAAAAAAACCCAAAAAACTGCGTAGTATTCAGTGACAACGTTAAGTATCTCATCTTTACTAGTTACACAAAGACCCTGTGCATCTTTTAGGCCACATATGACCACCTTTTTCGTTCTGGTTTTTCAAAGGGATCTGGAGAATAAATCCCACAGCCACCAAAATCCTTCTTGTTTGTTAAAGAGGATAACCATTCATATTGTAATAACCTCGTACTTTCCTTAACACACCTACACTGCTCAGAATTCACTCTTTGACCAGTCTGCATTCCCGTATATAGTTGCAGCAATTTAGAGCGGAGGACCAAATATTTTTTAGTGACCTCCCACCAATGCACTATATTGAGATACAGAACTTGTGTGGCTACACAGTCCTTGAAGAACTGAAGGAAATGTTCTCTTACAGTCCCCTCCTGTAACATGGAAGAGTTCAGCTTCGAAACACTGCGACCTGGAATCAAAGTGTAGAGTTATTTGTAGAATAGCGTGATCCGAATATTCTACTGGTGATAATCTGCAGCTGGCAGTATTTACATTGCTCCTAATATATAACCTGTCTATTCTGTTTTTTCTTTCCCCACATACATATGTGTATCCTGAAGTATTTGGGTTGTGAAATCTATAAACATCGCTTAAATTAGCCTGTTTACACAGAACATTTAGGAACACGATATCATATTCCAATACATCTCTACCACTGCCACAGTCTAGGTTCGAGGTCACACAATTAAAATCACCCCCTAGAACAAGACATTTGGATGTAAATAAAAAATGGTTTAACCAAATCAAACAATTCCCTTCTTTGTTTTTTCATTTGGTAGCCATACACATTCATTAATCTGTGCCTGACATTCTGGAATGACGCATCGGCCTGGGCTCAGGTCAATCACTTTTTCACACTAAAAGTCATATCCCTTAAACAGAAACCCCACCCCATCACACAGGTCTGGGTCATAGGACCAAAAAGATGCACCACTTGTCCATTCCACAGAAACTGTTGCTTACACTCCACGCCCTCCATTTGTGCTTTTTCCCCTTTGCCAGGCGATGACCCTCGTTTGTTTGAAGGCGGCCTCATCTCCACGTCCTGTGAAGCTATAGTTTTTTTCACTCTACCATCTGTCTTTGAGGTAATGGTTGTACCTATGACAGTGGATCCTGTGGGTTGTTCCACCTCCATCCTGTTGATGTTTTGAGGAGATGGTGCCTCCTGGGAATTCTTCATTGCTTCTGCACCTGGGACTTCGTGGGTACTCGGTTCCTCTGTTTCCTGCTGTTCCTCTTCTTCTTTTTCCTGATCTTCCACCCCATCAGACCAGGACTTTTGTAGTGGCTGAAACATGTTTCGTATCTTTAGGCGGTCAATCACTGCTGTAAGGTAACTTTTTTGAAATCTTGGACAAGCTCAGCTGCACAAGGGTTATTCTTGTTTTTCTGACTTTGCAGCTGTGGGAATTTTCTTCTGGGACTTCTGAACCTCCCATGTGGATCCTCCTCCTTCCTCACCATCAGCCACTGCTTCTAGATGCTCTGGAGCAGGGAGAGCCTTCTGGCTTTGTTCTATTTTATTTTCAAGAGCAGTTCTATCTCACACCTCTCCTGTTGTACTGGTCCCTCTTGGGCGTTTTTGTTCTGTCAGGTCTGAGAAGGGAGTGGATTACTTCTGGAGTCCTCTCTTTCTACTGTGATTGGATTGTGAATTTCCTTTAAAACCTCCTCAAATCGGTCGCAAGCCCATGGAGTCCCTCCTCTCTGCAGCTGGCCTCAGTGCCTCGGAGTGCAGGTCTCTACCCACCTCTGTTGTAGAGTGCTGCAGAACGTACTCTTGTGCTTGATTGTGTTGGGCATGGGGACAGACATTGTATCAATGCCCACTTTTTGAGCACAAGTTACACAAAATGTTGTTCTTGCATTCATTTTGGTGGTGCCCCAAATCTTTGCATAGACTGCACCTGATCTTGTTAACTCCCGATGAGAAGTGTGATCTTGATCGGCACTTAAAGCAACATTTGGGTTGCCCAAGGTACAAACACCTTCCTCTTTCATTTCCAATGTATAGGAAGTTTGGTAAGTGTGTCACAGTGTTGTCTGCACACACTAGTTTCACCTCAAACTGATATCCTCCATTCCAGTATTCAACATTGTAGAGTTTCCTTGGTCCTTTGAGTACTGGCTGAAGTGCCAGTGTGACATACTCAATGTCAGCCACTGGGATAGATTCGTGGTCAAAGATGACATTCACCATCACAGTCTCCGGCTTAGAAATTGCTGTGGCCTCAAAAAGCTTCCACTCAGAGCTGCTACTCACTGCTTTGTATCTCTCCCAGAAGGTCTCAAGGTGGGTGGAGGTTTTAAAACTAATATCATAGTATGGTGAATAAGGGCCATGCAGCATGGCGTAAACATGCTCTGGGGCAAAGCGCAAAGATTTCTTTACGAGCGTTTGCCCCACATAATCCAAACCTGGATCTTTCTTTCTTGGTCCTAGAAATGTCAGCCTTACCACATTCCTTCTTCTTAAAGGATTTCTTATGGAGATAGTGAGAAAGAATTTCAAACCTTTCAGTGATTTCCATGCATTTTACTGTGAATCACTGGGTTTTGCTGGTTCTGTGTTTTCCCTGCAGTCTGAGCCCCCAGCAGCTGAAACTTGATCCAGACTATCAGTGCTGATTGCAGGCACCAGGTACAGCTGATTTTCCTCTCTCAGTGAGATTTCCCCTCTCTGGCAATCTGATTCTCCTGCAGCAGAGAGTTGTTCCATGTTAGCAGTGCTGGCTTCAGGTACCTGTGTAATCTGTGTTTCTGTCAGGGAGTTAACCCTTTCTGGCTCACAGTTTAGCTCCTTTGCCTCTTCAGAGTTTTTAGCTGGGCTCTGAGTGAGAAGAAAGTTTCCCAGGGTCTCTTTCCATTGTTTCTGCCTCAGTTGCTGTTTGCAATGTACCTGTGTTTGCCTCCTGAAAGACATGAGGCGAGTGCAGTAGGGGTCAATCAGCCTCAGTTTCCATGTGCTGAGGACTCTCAGCCTCTTCACTTGGCACATTCAGCCTCTGCATTGTTTGGGCACTTTGCTATAAGACTTGTTTGTCTGCCTGCTCTCTCTTGCCATCTGCCTGCACTCTCTTGCCGCCTGCCTGCACTCTCTTGCCGCCTGCCTGCACCCTGTTGCCGCCTGCCTGCACTCTCTCTTGCCGCCCGCCTGCTCTCTCTCTTGCCGCCCGCCTGCTCTCTCTCTTGCCGCCCGCCTGCTCTCTCTCTTGCCGCCCGCCTGCTCTCTCTCTTGCCGCCCGCCTCCTCTTTTCCAGCTCAGCCTCTCTTTTCTTTTTGCCCTCTGTTATAACATTACTTTGCTGCTGGGATTTACTGCTCTGGGTTTGTATGTTACTTTCCCCGGACAGAACCAGCACCTCACCTGTTCCTTGTGTCTCTTCCTCCATTCCTTCCTGCTCAGCAATCTCTTTCTCTCTTGTCTTTTCTCTCTGAATTATCCTCAAATCTCTTTCCGTTTGCAAAAGATCATCAGTGTCAGTAACATCCAGGCCACAGCCCCTGGGGTTCTCAGGTTCACCTGCCCCAGCACCCCCACCCCCTCCTGGGTCTGAGGCCATGCTGAGCCCCTAGTGGGAGCTCAAACACACCCAGCCTCTCTCTGCAAGGGAGACATCCTGACTGCAGAGTATCTGGAACAGGCTCAGACAGTCCTGAGTTTATATGTAGTGTAGGATATTTTTTATTATGTATATAAAAAAATAAACATTTACAAACATATCAACACAAAAGCAAAAAAATTAAATTAAAAGATACAATTTTACATCTTATTTACACTGTATACAGAAAATATTTACACACATATCAGAACCCCCGCCCATCTTCTCTCCCAGGACTTTATATCCCACCTGTCTCTCTCCCTCGGCTTCATTTTCTTTATATGCTCTATAACCTGTCCCACTGCACAGGTAACAGGCACGAGAACCCTTTCTGTGGAGAGAAGACTGCGGGTGATCCACGTGTCGTCCTGCCTGCAGATTATCAGGACAGGCTCAGACAGTCCAGCAAACCCTGACCAGGGGAGAGCAGTGACATGACATTGGCTTGAGTGGGGTCCTGGAGGTGAAGGGGTTAAGAGAGGGAGCATGCAGGAGGAGGGAATGGTCAGGTTATTTAAGAGGCAATTTGCCACACACCTACCTCTTTCCCTTCCTCCACACCTCAAGGACGGTTCCTGCGCACCAGCCCCTTTAGTGTGGGGGTGAAGGGCGAGCAGGTGTTATGTCATTAATATATTTATTGTATGTGTATTTTGTTTCTTATGAATATAAAATAAAAAATATATAAATGGAAAAAAGAAAGGAAAATAAGTATGGAAAGAGGATATGAATTGTTGGGTTTGTCGCAGCTGGAGTGGTGCGGACTGGTTAGTTTTGCCCAGGTAGGTATTTGGAGGAATGTTGATGGGGTCCAAAGGAAGCAGTCTTAATTCTAGGCCAGGTGCAGAAGGCCTGAGGGTGCCCTCCTAGAAGGGACCCCGGAGGTTTGGAGGCAAGAGTGCTCACAGGGTCAGGAGGTGCGGTGTACAGTGTCAGAATCACAGGTTTGGGGCTACATACTGACCATGTCCAGAGATTGTATGTATGTATGTCTTTATTTATATAGCGACATCCATGTACCTAGCGCGTCACAGCAGTATTATACGGGACATAATAACATAACACATAATGGGAATAAGCGCTTCAGACATAAAAGTAACAATAGAAAAAGGAGTTCCTGCCCGAAGAGCTTACAATCTAAGTATATGATTAATTGTTATGGTTAATAAAAGGCGGTGAACCAAAGTTACGGTGTCTGTGGCTATTGGGATTTATGGGTTACACTAAATGGTCCTAGAATCGAAGGGTACATAGGTCAAAGGGTGTATATCTAAAGTTGTCTGCCAAGTTGGCATAAGCCCTAAATAGTCTGTTCTAAGTGTTGGCACAGACTGAAGTTGCTGTGTATCGGCCAAACATTTAGTTGCCGAAGCGCGGGTGTTTCCTTATATACCTGTAGGTTACCAAAATGTCACATTTTTCACATTGTGGTCATTCTAAATAATATTGCTCCAGCAATTTATATTTACTAACACTCGTTATAAATAAAATAACATCATTCTGTTTTCTTTTAAATTGTATCAATCAGGTATTCAACATGACGCAATGCATCAATAATATTTTAAAACAACAAACCATGCGTCATACAGTGTGTATAAAGTGTGTATAATGTGTTCATCCATCGGACGCACATTCGATAAAGGTTTGTATGACCTTTTTACATAGTTACATAGTTACATAGTTACATAGTTACATAATCACATAATAGATGAGGTTGAAAAAGACGTTGGTGTTGTGCGGGGTACATTTTTGACCCCGTTTGGGGTTACTCTTCCTTTGTGAAAAAAGACATCCGTCCATCAAGGTCAACCGATGCTAAATTTAGACGGCAGATACTTATGCTATATTTGTATTTATTTATCCAGAGGAAGGCAAACAAAAAACCCCCAGTGAAACATTATCCAATGATGTCTCATAAAAGGAAAAAAAAAATCCTTCCTGACTCCAAATAATAACAATCAGAATTCTCTCTGGATAAACATCCTTCCCATGTTTACTTACGTTGTATACAGCACCTTTCCTTTGTTATTAAAAAAATGAGGTCCAACCTTTTTATGACGATATCTGTAGTATCTGCCCTCAGTCTCCATGGGTAATGAATTCCACATTGTAACTGCCCTTACTGTAAAGGACCCTTTCCTTTGCTGCTGGTGATGCTCCAAGAAAAAGTAAAATAATATTTTCATACATACTGTAGGTTCCAATTATATTTGGTCTTCTGTCTTAGGCTGCGTCCATAGAGGGGGGAGCCGCGCTCCTCCGCGCTGACGCTGAGGCTCGTCTGCGCAATCTGGAGTAATTGCATGAACTAGCAGACGAGCCAGCGTGCGCGATCGGGAGGCGGGGGGAGGCGGGGCACTGACGTCACTGGGCCCATAGCCCGCAATGCGCCAACGTCACGGCGCCGACGTCAAGGCACCGTGACGTTGACGCTGCTTCGCTCTGATTGGAGGTTTTCAGCCGACAGCGCGCTCAGAAACAGGCTCTGCTGTCGGCTGAAAATCCCTGCGCCTCAGCACGCCTGCGGACGCTCGCGGGAGCCCCCTCTCAAGACATCCTCATTGAGGATGACGGGGCTCATCGCGGAGCGTCCGCACGGCTCAGCGCTGACTGTCCTTCTATGGACTCAGCCTTAGAAGAGGTTAGCATATCCGAACCCTGTGTTCCATTGCATTTCAGTGACATTTGATGGCCCTTTTTCAATGTAATTGCTAGTTTATGTTTATTTGACAGTTCGACCTTTTACAACATTACCCGTGACCTTGAACTCCTGTATTAAGTGCCAGATAGACATTTCTGCATCTGCTCTTGATTATTCTCTGCTGATACCAGACATAAGGTTAATATTTATCTAAGACTAGGGCCTCTGCTGTATTCCGTGCTGTATGACTAGTGATAACAGAATGTATGGCGCTTGCAGAGATAGCGTGATAATTCCATATCTCGCTTCAAGAAGCAAGAATGCAGTCCCTTCTAGCAAATAAGACTGCTTAGTAAATATGGGCCTGTGTCTGTGAACTCTGTGCACGTCACGGCCTTTCCACATTCATCGCACCACGCGGGGTAATTAGCCATATCAAATAATTAAGCCGCAACCAAAATAGCATTTCATTAGCACTGAACTCACACTTCATTTACGCTGCAGCTGCTACAGAAGTACTGATATTTTTATAGTGAGGGAATACGTGACGCTACAGTACTGATGCTCGATCCCTGGTCCCAGGAGCTCACAATCTAGCTGTTGACATCTGCTTGTAGTTGTTAGGTGACTGGGGATGTTAAAATGGCTTGTGTGAAAAGCAAACGTTCATTAGCTACTCCTCTGTAGCCCAGTCTATGTAAGGCCTCGGTCCCGCTGCGCTCGTTGGCGCGGGCGGCAATGTAGCGAGTTCCCCACCAGCAGGGGAATCCTCGCGAGCCGGTCCCGGTCCCCCCTGGCGGCACAGCTGACTACACGCTGTGGCGCGTCAGCCGCTAGGAGACACAAGAGAATGGTGTTTCCTAGCGTTGACGCGTCACGTGGTGTGGCTGTGAGCCAATGGGGAGGGGAGGCTTCGGGAGGAGGAGAGGCTTCCGGGAGCGGGGAGGAGTGTGGAGTGAAAGCAGGTGCGTGCCTGTCTGTGTGTGTGTGTATGTGTGTGTGTATGTGTGTGTGTATGTGTGTGCCTGAGTGCCTGCCTCTGTCTGTGTGTGTGTGTGAGTGCGTGAGTGCCTGCATGTGTGTGCGCGTGTGTGTGTATGAGTGCGTGAGTGCCTGCCTCTGTGTATGTGTGTATGTATGAGTGCTCCAGCCCGAGTCCGTGGAGGGAGGGAGGGGGGGGGGGGAGAGTAGCGGGTCCCTCCTGCAGCCCGTGGAGGGAGGGGGGGGGGGAGAGTAGCAGCTCCCTCCTGCAGTCCGTGGAGGGAGGGGGGGGAGAGTAGCGGGTCCCTCCTGCAGGGAGTGGGGGGAGAGTAGCAGCTCCCTCCTGCAGTCCGGGGAGGGGGGGGAGAGTAGCGGGTCCCTCCTGCAGCCCGTGGAGGGAGTGGGGGGAGAGTAGCAGCTCCCTCCTGCAGTCCGTGGAGGGAGGGGGGGGAGAGTAGCGGGTCCCTCCGCTCAAGCCACGCCCCCCCTCCCTGTCAAACCTCCCACCTCCCGCCCACCTCCCGCTCTGGCTCCCGCTCCCTACAGACCGCATATCGCGGTCTGTGTATCTCAGCGCACCGCCTGTCAGCAGTGCGGGTGCGCTGACTCTGGGAGCGGGGCCTTAGCCTAAGGCCCAGCAAATATGAGATGGGTGGGAATTCATTGAGCCGAGTTTAAGGAATTTAAATTTCCTTTGGAATCAATTTTGCTTGGAATTTGGGGATGTTCCTGCATTTTGGGGGATTGTTTGCTGTACCTAACCTCCAAATCCCTTTCTGTTCCCAGTGAGGCTGGGGCTATCCATTTCTGGAGCTAGATCCACAGTGCTTGGTTCAATCAGAGCTTAAAATGTGACTTTGCCTGCATCAGAAACTGACATTATGGTCCCTGAAGTTAAAAACGTATCCACAAAGCTAATTATATTACAAAAAACAACGTCCGAAATACATCTCATTAGCAAAGGATCAAAGTCACGTAATTATAGAATAACATTGCGTTACCTTCAATAAGGTGACATTTAATACATCTTAGCATTACTCTGATCCAGACCCTGAGATAGGTGTGTAATTCAAGTTGAGAAAGAGAGGAGAGGGAAATAACGCTATGTTGGGTAAATTATACCGTACCAAACTGAAATAGACCCTATAAAATCGCTATTTTAGGGTTTGCATGCGAGTAATGCCAACTTTACGTATGACCTAACTCACGTAACATTAAGAACCTGCGTTAACCTTAACAGAATGTTGTGGATATGCGCAGTTAGGATAACACCTCATTTGCATGTCATTATCTGTAATGAACATTATAGTTAACACTATGCTCTTCACGTTCGCTTAACGTTATGTTATTGTTTGTATGTCTGTATATCTTTATTTATATAGCGCCAAAAGTGTACTCGGCGCTTCACAAAGAACACCGTACAGGAGGGCCCCGGGCATGTGGCGGGTTCCGTTCTAAATCCCGTCGCAAAACGAAAATCGCCAGAAAGTGGAATCGGCGATTTTCTGTATGTGCGCTTGTGCATGCGCAGACCGGCAATGCGCCGTTCTATGCATGCGCAACCTCGGCAAAACCCCCCATTCTGCGTGTGTGCGACCCCGGACAGGCCTGCTCTGTGCATGCGTGACCTCGTAGCGGCCCGTTCTGCGCATGCGCAGACATGGCGGATCGCCGAAAAGCGGAGCACCGAGAAGCGGGGCCTTGCTGTACAGGGAATTATACAAATACAATAAGCGCAGCAACATCAGACAATAGGAAAGGCATCCCTTGCCCCAAAGAGCTTACAATCTAAGTGGTATGATGGGAGACTTACAGAGACAGCAGGTGAAGATGCAACATTAATCTTAACATGATGTTATGTCAACGCCACCTTAGAGAACTTAATGAGCTTTGTGGCTCTTGGGCCCGGAGTCTTAGCAATCATGCGGTTTTGTTAAATAATCATTTCCTTTCTTGAAAAAACGGGTTACAGTTCTACGTCTCATTGACCTTGTAGAGCCGAATCAGTTGCCGAGTAAGGGACGTGGCTGGGTCACCCAGGGCGCAGTAAATAAAGTGCGCTAATTACTGTCACAGTATCTTATGGGGGACAATATTATAAATGTCCCCTATATTTCCACTTACCCTTCCTTAATAGATCGAAAGCTCCTCGGGACAGCGCCCTCCTTACCTACTGTTATAATGCATGTTCATGTTTGTTATTTTATTGGGGTTTTGTCCTCCAACCCTATAGTACTGCGCTACGGAATATGTTTGCACATTATCAATAAAAGATATAATAATATTTGTTTGAAAGTGAAAGGCAGGTGTAAAAGAGAGACCTTGAAGGTATCATAATATCACACATCGTAACACCGTCTAAAGGGGTTTCCAAATAATTCACTCTAAACCTTTATTATGAGCCCACTCACTGATATAAAGTGCGTTTTTCTACATACTGCACACGTGTGTCTGTACGGTGTATGTTCAGCGTTAAAAACAACCTGCCAAACATTTGCAAACACGAATAAATTGATTTTCCGTTGACCACATGATTTTCTTCCACCCCTTGCTGCCCCTTTTAAAACCATATAACATTTTCATTGTGATTAAAAGCTGTTGGTGTTTTTTTTATTTTTTTTATTTTTTACAATCTTTACCTAATGTTTTTTTGGGGAGTTAGACCGGCAGTTGTCAAATTGTTTTTGTTTCTGGTTTGCAAAGTCATTCTGAAGCCGTCATTAGTCAGACAGACAGACAAACAGAAGGCGCTGATACGCTGGAATCCAGTGATCCCGGAGAAAAGCAAGACATTCATTTATCACCCGATACAAACAGGTAAAACAGTTACTTTAAGGGGGTTGAATCTTATTAGATTATGTTCGATATATTATTATAATTTGTGTCTGCTACATGGGAGTGACTCTTGGAACTGTGGGCAGTTATCCTGGTAGCCTTTAGTTGAACTCTAGTGACAAGGACAGTGACTGTTTCTGACCGTCTGCAATGCCACAAAACGTGCGTACAAAACAATGCCTATTCAATGCCGGAATTGTGCGATTGTTATAGAACTACTAATGTTTACAGTATATATTGTGCTATGCCCAAGTTTAATAAACAAGAAGAGCTCCGTGTTCCCACCAGAATGATCAACTCTGAACGTCTCTCTCAAAAAGTCAGTGATATCTCCAGGATACTCAAGATATTTCCGACTGTAGTGATGTCTATGATCGTAAAATATATTATACGTAGCCTAGTCACAGGGCACACCGCTTAACTAGAAGCCCACTTACATACCAGGGGAAAGAAGGAAGGACAGGACCGTTTCGAATAGCGCCATAAATGTTGGGGTACGACTTTCCTGGGTTTGGACAGGCAGCAAAAGTAGCTTGGGAACCCAGCGTACAGTGTACATTGTCTCTACATCATTCCACTTTGTATCAGGCATTATAAAAGTCCTGGCACTGACTGCCTATATTAGAATCCCTTTCAAGACTCGAGTCCTCACTTACAAAGTTCTTAGCAACACTACCCCTACCTACATTACATCTCAGTTCTCACATCTAAGTACACCCCACGTCTTCTCTCTGGTCTTCTCTTCTGCTTTCCTTTTCCTTCATTGCTTTTTTTTTTCACTCCCACCTCCAAGATTTCCCTACACTGCGCTTCATACATTTAACAGTGCCCTATGAACTCAGTTCTTCTGACAGGTCCTATCCAAGACCCTCCCAATGTCTTTGCTAATAACACATTGAGTAGGTCCCATCACATTTTCTCCCCACTGGTCTTTTTCTCCCCACTGGTGTTTTTGTGTCCCCCTTTCCTCTTTCAATCGTGTAGATTGTAAGGTCCTTGACGTACCTGTGGAAGAACAGGAGGATGGACACCATGGTCTGGTCTATGTTGCTGTTGCAGATACCCTCGTTGAAAAGGTAGCAGGGGTCCCTCATCACGGGCTCTAGCGAGTCCTGCCTCATGATGGTGTTCAACTTATCCGTGTTGAAGTTCTCGAAGATCAGTTTCTCCCTTAGCTGTCGGAAATTGCTGACAGTCGGGCTGCCCGGGTTATTGTTGTCTCCATTGCCCTCCTCGATGTCGCTCCTGTTGGCCAGATCCAGGCAGCAGCTGCAGCAGTCCAGGCCAATGGGCGAGCGGCAACCGTCTTCCTCCGACATGCTCACCAACGTGTTCCAGCTCGGTTCGACGCCCGTTACGGCTCCAAGGACGGGCAGGAAAGAGACACAGCGCCCAGGAAAGCGGCTGATTCTGGAGATTCAACTCTGCTCGCAAAGTCCAACAGGGAAGCGGTGGGTTGACAGAGTTTTATGTGCGACAGCCAGATCCGTCTGCCTGCGAGTTGCTGCTTTCTAAAGATTAAAAACAACAAACAACCGTGCCTTCCTCGTTTTAGTTTCAGTACATGGCTGTGCCGCTTAGCAGAGCAGGAACAAAAATACAGCACTTCTTCATCTGTTGAGCAGTTGCACGCACACACACACCTCTCTCTGTCTGTATAAGCTGGGAATAGATTCTGTCTCTTATAGACACATCCCAGTTATGAGAGGGTGAACTTCAGTCCTCTTACTCCCCCAGAGGCGCTGCGGCTGTGCTACTGTACAAAGATTTTACGTAAGAGGACACCAGTCAGTGCAGCAGGGGACAGGAGAGCAGCGTTTTCTGGGTTACGACACCTGCCTCAGAGAAGAGCAGCATGGGTTGTGAGCGTTAGAAAGAGCGAGGTTTTGGGTGGGTGGGGTGTGTGTTATAGGTTTTTGATTTAGACGGAATCTCCTGCCAGGAGGGCTCAGCTTTTACCTCCCTGTTCCATTCTTGCTGACTGCAAACAAGTTTTGCAGCTGATAGGAGAATCTCCCGCTGTTTTCCTCTCAGCCTCGCTGCCCACCCATATTTAAAGGTGCAATCCCTGTTAGTTTGCAAAAAAATAATGATTTGGAAAAACTTTACAATGTAATTGTCTTCCCGTCGCTGCTGTGTAAAAACACTTCCAAGACAAATTATATTCCAACATATATATATATATATTATTATTATTATTATTATTATTATTATTATTAAGCATGTCACTGTCATCATGTCACTTTCCTCCTACTTTTGGACTGACCCTTTAACCGAGGGCTCTCAAACATAAGGTCCAAAAGTTTTTGTCCAGCCCACATAGCAATTGTTTCCTGACCCACCGAATGTTTTTTCAGCGCCAGAATCTTTTTTTTTGCCGGGGAAAGACGGGAGAACCGTCGGGGGGGGGAGGGGCCTGCACTCCCGGGGGAGGGGCCTGCACTCCCGGGGGAGGGGCCTGCACTCCCGGGGGAGGGGCCTGCACTCCCTCTGCAGCAGGAAACTATCGCAAGACTTGCCGTTGCCAATAGTATTGCCCGGTTAGCCTTTGCGCCTGCGCCTGCGACCACGTGGCACCGCGTGCACCTGCCTCTGCTCCTTTGAAGCGCGGTCGGCACATCTGCTTTGCGTGGCACTATTAACCAGGGCAAGGGAAGCACAATCTTTTTTCCCTGCGCCCCCTGCTGGCAGTTCCCCTCTCTCCGCTATGCCGTAATTAGACCCCAAGGAGCCAAGGTAAGTGAGGTTTACAGAGGCCTTCTCCACTTCCCCGGCCCTTAATTTAAGTGCCTTCGGGAAGTGCGCGGGGCCACTGTTCCCCGCCCCCACGTCAGTTTTGCACCCCCTGGGGGCGTGCCCCCCAGTTTGCACACCATTGGACTAGGGTAAGTAAGAGGGGAGGGGGGAAATGAGAGAAAGAGCGGGTTTGAGGGGGAAGTAAGAGAGTGAGGCGGGAGTGTAGGATAGAAGAGGGAAGAGAGAGAGGGCAAAGAGTGAGAGAGAGGGGGAAAGAGAGAGATAGATAGGGCAAAGAGTGAGAGAGAGATAGGGCAAAGAGTGAGAGAGAGAGAGTGAGTGAGAGAGAGAGAGAGAGGACAGTGAGAGAGAGATAGGGCAAAGAGTGAGAGAGAGTGAGTGAGAGAAAGAGAGAGAGGACAGTGAGAGAGAAAGGAGAAGCATGTAAAGGAGAAGCTGTCGAGGAGAGATGTTATGTGAAGGAATATCACTATAGAAGAAGAACATGTGGGGGAGAAGCTGGTGAGGAGGGGAACATGGGAAGTCCTGAAACATTCTGTGTATTTGCATATTTTGTAAATGTGTGGCTCGAGTGAAGAGCAATGAAATCTAATCGGGCCCCTCTTACGAAGTGAGTGTGACACCCCTGCTTTAACCCATTAAACATGTCACTTGGTCACTTTGCGCCTAAGTTGGGCTGGCCATTTAAGGAGTCCCAAAGGTTCGCTAACTTCTCTCTGCAGGCAGCACGTTTCTGGGCAGTTTCGTAATGCAGCGTGTGATGGGAATAATTAAAGCACAGTTGAGCTTGCATCATTGTCCTCCTCCCGTGTGTGTGAGAATCTTTGCAGCACAAATCCGATGCCGTCAGCCGGTCTCGGTGTTGGCTCAAGAGCAAAAACAACACAGCGATCTGTGCAAGTGTGCCAATTACTGCTCTCTTTCAGGGCTCAATGTGCTGTTCCGTGGTAAAGTCGCTTGTCTTTGAAGTGGGTGAACCTAGTTGCAATCCCAGCGTCCCATCTCCATGTGACCTTGGGTGAGCCACTGTATCTCCCTGTGCCTCAGGTGTCAGAAGTGTATTGTATGCTCTCCATGCAGAGGACTTAATGTGTTTGCAAAAATCTATGTACAGCGCTACATACACTGTCAGCGCCATAGAAGAAAGCAGCTATTTATTATGATCACGTCAGAACAGGCCCCTTCGGCAGTGAGGGAATGTATTGCAATACTGCAGAGAGGCTGTTGTAGGGTCTCTGGAGCTAGGGTTGCCAGGTGGCTTCTCCAAAAATACTGGACTCAACGGTGAAAGGTGCATCAGGTCACTATGTCAAGGGAGGAACATACCGGACACATACATGTCCAGTATTACAGTACCTCTCATTTGTTACTGGACAGAGTATCCAAATACAGGACAGTCCAGTTCAATACCGGAAACCTGGCAACCCTATCTGGAGCTCAACATGTCAATGTAGTGGATATCCTCTGTGCTCTCTGAGTAAGACTTGATTGAAGTTGAAGACAGGCTGTCACCGAGTGAAACTCGCTTCAAATGAGAGAGACCGCCTTCCAGGGAGTGGGAATTAATGCACGATTAGGACTCCCCCCACGAAGGCCAAGAGCCACAAAGCTTCAACTAACTTAAGACTAACTGCGTATCTCCTAATGCAGGGGTGCGCCATCTTTACCCGCTGCGTACCCCTCCCTGCTCGCGCCACCCGCCTCCCTTACCTTGTCTGCGGCATCAAATGACGCTGCAGGGTCACGTGATGTCATGTTGCCATGGTGACGCGTCGCCGAAGACAAGGTAAGGATAGTCGCAGTGGCCTCCCGCGATCCCCCCGGCGTTTAATTTAAATGCCTTGGGGAAGAGCGCGGGGCGTCTGCAACCGTCGCATCCCCCCTGAAAAATCTTGCGCACCCCCAGTTTTGCACCCCCCTGTTCTAAAGGACAATAAGGTAATATTAAGCCATGTTTTCTCCCCGAAAGCGTATAGTGTGAACTACGTATAGCGGGCGTTAGTGATAATAACAAAAACTTTATTTCATATAGCGCCTTTCTCCCAATCGGACTCAAAGCGCGTCACAATTAGAGTATAGCGCGCGGTACGCAGCACATAGCAATGTTACAGACACATTCTGTGCCCAGATGAGCGTACAATCTATGATTTGGGTACCTATGATAACTCCTCATTTTCATGTCATTATCATAACAATGCCCATTCACAAAAGTTTGGTACGGTTAACACAGGGACTTGCCGTTATGTTAGTTAGGTCATACCTAAACTTGGCGTTACTCCCATCCAGACCCTGAAATAGAGATTTTACGGGATCTATTTCAGTTGGGTATGATTAACTAACATAGCATTATTTCCCTCTCCTCTTTATTAATTTGAGTTAAACACCTATCCCTGGGTCTGGATCGGAGTAAGATGTACTAAACATGACATTACTGGGAGATAACTCAACGTAACAATAACATGATATCAAGCCTATGCTAATGAGATGTAGTTCAGACATTGTTTTTTGTATATAATTAGCTGTGAGAATACGATGTTAAGTCAGGGAACATAACGTTCGTTCCTGTTATAGGTAACGTCACATCATGACCTTCAGCCTTGAATCTGCCTTCCGTTGAGGAAAATAGCCATCACATGAGGGATATTATACAGTACACTCATGACTCTGAGTCCCGATTTAATGGAGCTTTGTGGATGTAGGCCTAAGTGGGGTTCACTCAACAGGCGTAAGACTGCCTTCCATTAAGTGACACTCACTCCAAATGAGTGAGACTGCCTTCCCATGAGTGTGACCCATTGCAAATAAGTAAATCTACCATCCTTTGAATAGAACTCACTCCAAACGAGACTGCCATCGAACAAGTGAGACTGTCTCCCAGTTAGTGTGATTTACTCAAAATGGCTGAGACTGCCTTCCATTACCAAGAAGTCCTTTAAAAATGAAGCTGCCCCGACAATATTATGTGGAGTGTGTTCAACGATTTATCTCGGGATTATAAAAATGAGCCATAAACGATGAGCTCATAAACTCCTTTAAAATTCTTCCTCGTGTCTTAAAATGCTGGTACATGTCCCAGGATTACATGATTAGTCCTGAACACCAGTCGGCCTATAGTTTTATTGTTGGTTACATAACATGTTTATAAGGAAACAAGACAGAAGATGGGCAATATTTACTAAGGAGTGCTATCCCGCTATATGGAATAGCACCATGTAGTACATAATAGCTCATGTGGCAACTCAAGTACTGGAACAGGGGCTGCTGAAGGATCTGTCCCAACTAGGACCAAAGTGTACTTCTGGCAGTGACATATTTAGGGGGACAGTGCCTCCTAGGACCAAAGTGTACTAATGATAGTGACATGTTTATGGAGTCATTCAAACCTAGGAACAAAGTGTACTAATGATAGTGACATGTTTATGGAGTCATTCAAACCTAGGAACAAAGTGTACTAATAGCAGTGGCATGTTTAAGGGGTCACATCTGGGGTGTTGATCCCTTTTTACCAACGTCAGACACATCTAAGTATTTTTAAATTATTTTTAGTTTAAGGAGATAAAGAAGAAAAACAATAATACCAGAGAGGAGAATAAAAAAATAAAAAAATAGAAAGATATTCATTTTTACACAAGAAGTAAATAAGTTAAAATGTAATGTTAACCCCCCCCCCCCCCTTGGGATTACTGTGGCCTTAGAGGGTGACATGTTTAAGGGGTCCCACACAGAGTAACCCCCCTTCCCCATCACATGGTGTTGGGTGACTAGGCAGAATCCTAGCCCCACCCTTTTCTGCCTAGTGATAGTGATGTCATCATAGGATATTTATAGGAGGGAGAGTGTTCTAGAAGGTGGGCACCTCACTGTGAATGGTGTATATACAGTGCCCTGTTTAGATAGCATTCCCAGGTATGTCTCCACACGACTCTTATTAGTCACATAGAGGCAGCCTTTGCCCTGAAGGGATTACCCCAGCGGCAGCCCCGAGGCATAGCTGGAGCAGTCCCATGGATGGGTCCATAGCTGATTCTCACCCAGAAGGCCCTTCAATTCCCGAGGCGGGGTTGCAGACAACAGAGAGAGAGAGAGAGTAGAACGCGGCCTGCCAGGGGCCCGAAGCAGATCGACACTACACATCAAAGGGATCCTTTAGGTTACAGGAGTTAGTCAAACCTCATCACCTTCCTAGCGGATCAAAGTTGATATGTATGAAGGAGCAGATGAGTGGAGATCCTTAAAGGTAAGGAAGAGAACTTTGTAGGGGGGGATCCTAAATTTGAGGGGAAGCCAGGAAAGTGGATACTGTTTTAGGAGAAAGTGAAATTATTCTAGCAGCGAATTTTGGAATGATTGTAGGGGAGAAAGTTGTGAGGCAGAGAGGCCCGTCAGCAGTATGTTACACTAATCCAGACGGGAGAGGGTAAGGGCAGGCATTAGCGTTTTAGCAGATGAGTGGAAAGGGTGGATTTTGGCAATATTATGGAGGAAGAAGTGACAACATTTGGCCATGCCGTAAATGTGAATAGAAAAGGAAACAGTCAAATGTCATCACTAGGCAATGTGCAGTTTAAATGGTAGTACCATTTACTGTGATAGAAAACGGCGGTATTAGGTCAGACTTAGGGGGAACTATGAGGAGCTTAGTTTTAGATATATTAAGTTTAATGCGGTGGAACGCCATCGACGAGCATACAGCCAGGGAGCAATCAAAGACTTGGGAGTGTATTGCATGTGTGAGGGTCGGGGTGGGTAGATATATCTGCATATTACCTGTATAGAGATGATACCTAAGGCCAAAAGAGTTGATGGGGTCACCAAGTGATAGTGTAGAGCAGGCCTGCACAACTCTTAAAGCGAGAAGGGCCGAACTGCTCCAAGCAAAAAAAATTTGGACCGCACGGGTAAAATCATCATCATCATCATGATCATCATCATCATCTCTCCTCCAGCACCTCTCATCATCATCATCCTCATATCTCTCCCCCAGCACCCCTCATCATCATCCTCATATCTCCCCCAGAACCCCTCACTATCAACGTTCGCGATACTCCCCATCTATCTATCATACCCCCATCTCTCCCCCTCACCCACACACATAATACTCCCCCTCCACATCAAACACACATTACCACCCTGCACACCACACACATCCCCCCTGCACCTCACATCCTTCTCCCCCCGTGCACCTCACATCACTCTCCCCCCTGCACCTCACATCACTCTCCCCCCCTGCACCTCACATCACTCTCCCCCCCTGCACCTCAAATGACACTCTCCCCCGCTGCACCTCACATCACTCTCCCCCCCTGCACCTCACATTCTCCCCCCTTGCACCTCCAATCACCCTCCCCTGCACCTCCAATCACCCTCCCGTGCACCTCCAATCACCCCCCAGCACTTCAAATCACCCTCCCTGCACTTCAAATCACGCACCCAGCACTTCAAATCACCCCCCTGCACGTCAAATCACCCCCTGAACCTCTAATCGCCCCCCCTTGCACCTCACCCCCCCCCTTGCACCTCACCCCCCCCCCCTTGCACCTCACCCCCCCCTTGCAGCTCACCTCCCCCCCGTGGCACCTCACCTCCCCCCCTTGGCACCTCACCCTCCCCCCTTTGCACCTCACCTCCCCCCCTGGCACCTCACCCTCCCCTGGCACCTCACCCTCCCCTTGCACCTCACCTCCCCCCCTAGCACCTCACCTCCCCCCCCTGGCACCTCACCAACCCCCTGGCACCTCCCCCTCCCCCCATGCACCTCACCTCCCCCCCTTGCACCTCACCTCCCACAACGGCACCTCACCTCCCCACAACGGCACCTCACCTCTCCCCGACACCTGACGGAGCAGGCAGGACTAGCACACTCGTGCAGTCCTGAGAGCAGGTTTGCGGCTTCCGGGCAGGAGAGGAGGGGGATTGCGGCTCCCGGGCGGGAGAGGAGGGGGGGACTCGCAGCCGGGAGAGGAGGGGGGGACTCGCGGCCGGGAGAGGAGGGAGGAGACTCGCGGCCGGGAGAGGAGGGGGGGACTCGCGACCGGGAGAGGAGGCTCGGGAGGGAGGAGGACAGGGAAAGCTGCCGCGGGCCGCACAATGAGTGCAGGCGGGCCGCATGCGGCCCGCGGGCCGCGTGTTTTACAGGCCTGGTGTAGAGAGAGAAAAGGAGAGGTCCCAGAATAGAGCCTTGAGGTTACACCAACAGAGATAGACAGAAGACGAAGACATGTCTGCAACAGGGACAGAAAATGCATCTATTAGTAATTGGGGAGGAGCCAGAGTGCAGGGCAGCACCTGGCTGGTTTGATGTGGCCACAGATATGCGCCGATGACTGGATATCAAGTTGGCAGGATAAAAGTCTGTTGAAAAAGTGTTAAATATATTTACGGGTTAATAAAGTTGTGGCTGTATTACCCCCAGTTCGGTGTTGTATGTTTATTGCACTTTGTGTGTTCATATGTGTTGGTATAATGGGGGAATAGGAGTATGGGGGGTGAGAGGGGAGGGGCGGGGGGAAGAGAGCACAAAGGTTATAAGGCTGTGTATTGAGGCTCTGTGCTTCCTGTTGAAGTGGAGCGAGGGAGAAGGAGCAGCAGTGGTTGCCATGTGGACACTTTACTGCAGGCTTTTTGGCCTATTTAAGGAAAACTTGAAATACTGTACAAATCAAAAACAGCTAGGAAAAAAAGCTTACACAAGATTAGTCATTCGTCTTATAGGGCGTCACACTTTAAAAATAGGGCATTTTTTGGGTGGAAGAGCCTCACCGACAAGAGTGAGAGAAATGGAGTGCCCCAACGTGATCATGAAGCGATCATGCGTGTGAAGCCTGACTGGGACAAGGCTGGGCACCTGTTCACACATACACAGCCCTGACTGATTAGCGTTATTATCATTCTTTACAAGCACTAACTAGGAGTTTATTAATGTTCCAGATGAACGGCGTTAAATGAAGCGAGATCCACATGCCCAGCCAATTCCCTGAAGCATGTTTGCTTGACACCAGCTTAATAGTTTAATTGTTTAATGTTTTAATCGGCTTGACTAGCTCTGTTTGTTTAGGCTTCTACATCGTGACGTTGACCTGAAAGGACTGTATCAACCTCGCAGTGCTATTTTTGTGGGAGAACTGCATTTTGGACCCTTTTCTTAAAGGGATCAACACAAATCCTATATAGTGATAATTAAATTATCAGATACGGGGCTGCACCGTGACGTTAATCTAAAAGGACTGTAACAACCACTGTGCCGCAGCACACAACGTAAGGACGGCTATCTTTCTGGGAGAGCTTAGTTTCTGTCCCTTTTATTAAGGGATCAACAAAAAAAATCCTATATACAGTAGTAATAATGTAACTATTAGGAACGGGGCTGTATTGTCATGTTGACCTATTAGAACTGTACTAGAATTTGCGCCAGCCCAGATAACAAAAAATTAGGACTATTTTAGGGAGCCGGACTGAGTTCTGGGACCCCCCCCTTTTTTTTAGGGATCATTAAAGATCACCATAAAAGATTCTATTTAGTGATATTGAAATTTTTAGGAACAGGGCTCGTTCAATAGGGAGAGCTGAATTATTTTTTGTAGTTTGGATACAAGTTCATTCTTCTTTACAGTTTCGGTAACTATTTTTCCCTACGAAAACACAGCTGCGTAAAGTACATAGCACTGTGTTACAGATCTCTGGGCCAATAAATAGGTTATAGGGAGATAGGAGTGGCTCAGTGAGTAAAGACACTGACTGGCACTGAGTTTGCAGCAGGGGAACATGGTTCAATTCCCGGTGTCGGCTCCTTGTGACCTTGGGCAAGTCACTTTATCTCCCTGTGCCTCAGGCACCAAAAACATAGATTGTAAGCGCTACGGGGCGGGAACGGTGTCTGCAAAAATGTCTCTGTAAAGCGCTACTGTCGCGGCCCCTTTTATTCTCCAACATCTCCGATTTTGTCTGGGTATTTTTTTCGAATGCCACGCACTTCACCGCATTCATGCCGCATTCATGCCGAGCCAGCGCTAATACAAATGCACGCGGCCGCGACTTTAAATACCGGAACATGCCGCATCAAACACTGCATCTGCCCGCGGTTTTAAAAGTCGCGCTGAAACGCCCGCACGAGGCTAAAGGCGGCCGCCACTGTACGTAAAACTAGCAGTGCTATACAAGAACAAACAATTATTATTATTATTGATTATAGCAAAAGTTATAAAGAGATCACAATAGCGTTACTGTACACATCGCAAATGTTTGTTTTGATGCAAAACTGGCACCTGTAAATCTCATTTTAAATTGTGTGGAGAAATGAGGTGAGGAAGGGGGTGGAAGGGGGGTGGAAGGGGGAGAGGAATTGGGTGCTCTCCCTGTACAAGCACTTCATGAACACACTGATATCAGACAAAAAGGAGCAGCCAGAGGAAATCAAACTAACCCTATGCCCCAACTCACCATGTACAGGCATAACCCACATTAACGTACGCAATGGGACCGGAGCATGTATGTAAAGCGAAAATGTATTTAAAGTGAAGCATTACCTTTTTCCCACTTATCGATGCATGTACTGTACTGCAATCGTTATATACATGCATAACTGATGTAAATAGCACATGTGTAACAGGCTCTATAGTCTCCCCGCTTGCACACAGCTTCGGTACAGGTAGGGAGCAGGTATTGCTGTTCAGGACGTGCTGACAGGCGCATGCGTGAGCTGCCGTTTGCCTATTGAGCGATATGTACTTACTCGCGAGTGTACTTAAAGTGAGTGTCCTTAAACCGGGGTATGCCTGTATACATAACAATTTAAAAATATTATTTAGAAATAATTACTTAGATGCGACCCCTTAAACATGTCACTGCCCTGAGTACACAGACTGCCCTGCCCATGACATGTCCTCGAAGAAAAAAATCGGAGAAAAAGCTGATCGCAGCAAGTGATAGGGCTGGAGGCAGATAACCAATAAAAATGATTTCGTTAATAAATCATTTTTGTTGGTTATCTGCCTCCAGCCCTATCACTTGCTGTGATCTGCCTTTTCTCCGATTCTTGCTATACTTACCTGGACTGAAGCACGCTTTATGGGATCCAGCTGACTCCACTACTGCGGGTTTATTTATTTCTACGGCACTTCCTCCGGTTGCCAGTGTGCTTCTCACATCCCTCCAGCCTTCCAGACCTCCGGGTAGAGGCAGGTGCTTTCATCTTGGGTGAGTGTTTGGTTTGCCTTCACTTACCCTTGTTAGCACAGTTAGACCCTCCTCATTGGTCTTATCTTATGGGGCTTTAATAGGAGTGAGATTGACTTCATTAATACACCTTATTGTGCACCTGGATAGGATTTTGTTTCATACTTGGATCCTGGATTTACCTTATACCTTGTATACCACACAGTGATGTTTTTTTGTAGCACCAGTTAGGGGACTGTTCCCCATTCCCCTATGCTTTAATGTCCTCGAAGAAGCTTTGAGTCTGTGCTGCGTTATAGATTGTATCGACTTCCAAATATTCCATCTATAACACGGAGGAGGATGAATGCTCCTCTGTTGACACCTCCTATAAAAGACATGTGCCCACTGCAGCTGCTGGCATGTCAGTGCCGGGCTAGTCCAGAACTTAGTCACTGCGATTCTGCCATCTGGGGATCCATTGACTCGTTCCATAATGCTCTGCTGTTCTATTCTGTTTTGTCTAAGGAATAGGGAATGACAGAGCTTGTGTAGTCATTGGTCTAATTCATAATGACAATTTC
Source organism: Ascaphus truei (assembly GCF_040206685.1). NCBI lineage: Eukaryota > Metazoa > Chordata > Amphibia > Anura > Ascaphidae > Ascaphus > Ascaphus truei. Next base: position 31,545,011 of record NC_134498.1, read on the forward strand.
TTGTGTAAACCCTCTCTGGGAATTACTATGTGTATTTAAGGAGTTATGGCCCCTAAAGGGTTAATTGTATGGGTTGTTGCAAGGTACCAGGCTCTTTCCTATGTTTGTTGCAAAGTAGCTCAGCAGAGGCTTAGTGACGCCCACATTCTGGAAGATGTTGATTCCGCCCGCAGGTGCAGGATATTAAGTATAATTCTAACCACGCCCACCTTCCAAAAGATGTTTAGTCTGGGTCAGAATGACTAAGCAACATCCAAACCCCTCCCCCCTGTTTCCAGGGGGATGGTGACCTCACACAATGGTGTAAATAGAGCTGCAGAAATTTCTAGGCCCTTAGGTTCCTGGAGGAGCCTCATGGTATATGTTGTCTGTCCTTAAGTGTGTATCAATATGTGAGTGAGTATGGTCACCTTTATTATTTTGCAGTTAGGCAAATGTGTCCCTTATTTAAACAGGGCCACTTATAATGGAGGGTTAGCAACAGCCTACCCTTCCTAAAGCGGATGTGCGTGGCACCTATGCCAGGGGATTCCTCAAGGAAGGCCCCAGAGTGTCATACAGGGGACTTGCCTACAGACAAGTCCAAATAGAACACTAGCAAGCCAATGTAGGGATTAGGAGGGATCTGCACAGGATGACAGGATTTGGGGTCCTCAATAGAAGATGCACCCATGCATAGAGGGCTGCCAGCAAACCTCATTTCCACATGCAAGGGATTTCCGTTTATCCACCCAAAAAGTGTGAACAAGGTGACGAGCTATGTGCCTCTCCATGGATGCTGCCTGATCACCTGGGGAAGAAGAGTGTGGAAAAAGGGAGGAGGACTCGGGCTCCAACCTTAGCAGCGAGTGTCAGTCTAAGGTAAAAGAGAGGGTTTACATTATAAAAAGCTTGTGTGCAGCAAGACATAGGTATGTAATGGTGTTTCCCCCACCACCCGTGGGAGATGTGGCCATTACGCATCATGTGGGGCATGATACATGCTGGTTACAGGAGGGCTGAGTCGTCCGCCGGTGGTAGTGGGGATACGGTACTAGGCTTCTGGGGTTCATACCCTACATATCTCTTTAGCAGTGTAGAGCCTCCATCTGCCGTAGGCTCCAGGGAACTAAAGGTGATCTCTCACGGTAAGGTCACGCACCAGGCAGGAGGTATAACAGGAATGGTTTATTATCTCTTCTGTACAGCACAGTAACAAGCAGGCTTCTGCCCGATGCAGTAACTCTCAGCTACCACTGAAGGATGGTCCCTGGACCGTCACTACAGGCCAAGGGCACCCACAGCCGTCCTAGCTCTTCCCCGCCTCCCTAGCAGAGGCAGAGGTATTGTCCACTCTCACTCTCCCCCGGAGAGAAGAGGACTGGAGAAGGCTCAATACTCTGCCTTTCCAATGTGTGGCCTGCCTTCCTCAAGTGTGGGAAGGCACTGCTAAATTTGGGGTGGCACTGAACTTAAGTACTGCCAGGAGGAGGGCACCAGGTCTGTCTCATGATTGGTCATGCCCAGGCCTGATGTCACCGCCTCCCGCTGTCACTCAAGTGCAGCTCCTCGGAGGGGAAACCCCCATATCAACTACTGGCAGGGCCTGCTTGTACCAGGACTTAATTCCAAGAGGGAAGCAAACTAGTAGCCACAGATGGCATGGCTCCAGGTATAATTTCAATATTCTTTTAAAGTAGGATCTCACCGTTTGCAAATAGCACACATTCATGAAGCGGCTGGCTACATTTCTTCAATAAATCATCAAAACGTCCATAAAAATTGAGCATTTGTTTGAGGTTTTTAGAACTGCAAATTAAACTCCAGATTTTATTTCTTGGGTAAGAATACTGCTAATGAGCCTCAATCGTTCATTGATACTCCAATTGTTTATGTTTTTGGATGCTAAACAGAGATGTGCTTTTGTAATCTTCAGATTTGCTGTCACAATTAAATGACGCGACTGTTTGTATTCCTGTGCCATGTAAGGCAGTGTGAAGCTATTTGTAATGAGATCTGAGAGAGACTGTAGGATTTTCATTCGTTACCACTTCCTGATGCTCTGTCTTCTCCCTTCCGCTAAAATACATATATTATACGCTGAGATGTTAGCAACGTGAACTGTCCTACTGAACAGGTCTGTTACAAGTGACCACACTTTTTTTGTTTGTAAATTGTTCGAAATCTCGTCCTTTTCAGCAAAATTGATTATGAGACTAGGGAAATCTACATGTCTTACACAGGTCTCCAAACCTGCTAATCTCACCAGGTTGTCAGGTGTCATAAAGTGGTTAAAGAGCCAGCCCCTCCTAGGAGCAATGTGTACTAATGGCAGTGACATGTTTAAGGGGTCAGGGCCTCCTAGGAGCAAAGTGTACTAATGGCAGTGACATGTTTAAGGGGTCAGCCCCTCCTAGGAGCAAAGTGTACTAATGGCAGTGACATGTTTAAGGGGTCAGGGCCTCCTAGGAGCAAAGTGTACTAATGGCAGTGACATGTTTAAGGGGTCAGCCCCACCTAGGAGCAATGTGTACTAATGGCAGTGACATGTTTAAGGGGTCAGCCCCACCTAGGGGCAAAGTGTACTAATGGCAGTGACATGTTTAAGGGGCCAGGGCCTCCTAGGAGCAAAGTGTACTAATGGCAGTGACATGTTTAAGGGGCCAGGGCCTCCTAGGAGCAAAGTGTACTAATGGCAGTGACATGTTTAAGGGGTCAGCCTCACCTAGGAGCAATGTGTACTAATGGCAGTGACATGTTTAAGGGGTCAGGCCCTCCTAGGAGCAAAGTGTACTAATGGCAGTGACATGTTTAAGGGGTCAGCCCCACCTAGGAGCAATGTGTACTAATGGCAGTGACATGTTTAAGGGGTCAGCCCCACCTAGGGGCAAAGTGTACTAATGGCAGTGACATGTTTAAGGGGCCAGGGCCTCCTAGGAGCAAAGTGTACTAATGGCAGTGACATGTTTAAGGGGTCAGCCTCACCTAGGAGCAATGTGTACTAATGGCAGTGACATGTTTAAGGGGTCAGCCCCACCTAGGAGCAAAGTTTACTAATGGCAGTGACATGTTTAAGGGGTCAGCCCCACCTAGGAGCAAAGTGTACTAATGGCAGTGACATGTTTTTAAAAAAATATTATTATTATTATGAATGTATTGGTAGCCTTCAATAAAAATACAATGAAATTTTCACATGAATTTTTGACAAAACAGTGCAGGTTAATTGAATACATACATATGGGTGTCCTGTAGACCAGGGGTGCACAAACTTTTTGAGCTGCAGCCCTCTTCCTGGGAGCCGCAGCGTTTGCGCCCCCTCCCCTCCCAATGTCTCTGTGTCAAATGACGTCGCGGGTCATGTGACATCAAGTCACGTGACCCCACCGCGGCAATTGATGTGTGTTGCCATGGCGACGCGTCGCCGAAGACCCGGCTGGCAGCAGGTAAGTGAGTTACAGAGGCCTCACGCCTCCCCCGGCATTTAATTTAAATGCCATGGGGAAGAGCGCGGGACTTATGTAACCGCTTGTGCCCCCCTAGAGATTCTCCCGCCCCCACCCCCTGGGGGGCACGCTCCCCAGTTTGCGCACCGCTGCCGTAGACATACAGAGGAATAGAATGTAAACCCCCTTTTTTGTATTATCTGTGCTTTAAAAGAGCTAGAAAGAAGACCTAGAACTTTGGCTGCATCTACAATTTAAATATTGTGTGAAGATTTTAAAGTAACTGAAAGGCAGAGAGGAAAGTCTCACAATTGTAACTTTAAAAACGACATCACATCATCAGAAATACTTAGGGTAGAATATCCAGTGTAGCCAGATTGATGAGGTTTGAAGACCTGATTTCATGGGCTACCAGAGCTTCCCAACATTTCCAAGTTATCAACATAATTGTTGACCTGATCCAGGAAAAAAAGAGAACTAACATTCAGATCCTATAAAATAATACCTCAGGATTTTCTTTGTTATATACTATTAAGGAGAGAGCGCCGAGTTGTTACTTGACAGCCTTTTTTCTAAGCCAATAAAAAAATGAAGTGGACCCATTGTAAAACAATGTCTATCCGCGGGATATGGACAGCCCGTCTAAAAGCATGTCTACCAGCAGGATATGGGCAGCCCGTCTAAAAGCATGTCTACCAGCAGGATATGGGCAGCCCGTCTAAAAGCATGTCTACCAGCAGGATATGGGCAGGCAGACAATGATAAAAATGTTGGAATGTACAACCATTATAGCATAACACAATGCAAAACATAGGGGAAAAAACACAATCGATCGATCTCTCCTATGGAGACGTTCCCTTTCAGACCAAGACAATGGTGTTAGGGAAGTGTGATTCTCTACTAACTCTCGGGAAATAGATATTTTATTTTCAGCTAATTGGAGAGATCAAAGGTAAACGTCTAATATGATCACAAGTTTAGAAGTACAACGTTCTAGCTGGGCACAGAAGATCTTGAGAACCTCTGTAACTTACATTTTGAGATTGGCATGGGATAAACATGGGCTCATTTCTCTCTTTCATCAAATAAATTGTAATAATCTCTTTTTTTTCGTGTTTGACCAAAATTGAATTGTAGATGGCAACGCGGCGTCAAAAGATGCCGCGAGTTTATGTGACGGCACATTGCTATGGCAACGTGACGTCATGACGCCGGAGCGGGGTGAGGGGGGGCGTGGAGGTTAGGGGACCGCCGGAAGGGGGGCGCAGGGAAAAATGTTTGCGCCCCCTACGCTAGACCTTTGACTTGCCTTGTTATGCAATTGTAGAGACGCTTTTTCAGCAACAGACATATAGGCACCTATTCTAGTAGCTCAAAGTATATGAATCCACTTCTAAAGAGCCCATTCCGAACAGATTGGCATGCTTTGCTATTCTGTAAGCCCGTCTCGCATGTCAATTTACTTTCTCAATTTACATATTAAATGGGGATAAATTAGGAGAATCCTTGATGGAGAAGGATTTAGGAGTGCTGGTAGACAGCAGGTTTAGCAATAGTGCCCAAAGTCATGCAGTAACTGCAAAGGTAAACAAGAAATTATCTTGCATTAAACGGAGAATGGATAGAAGGGAAGAAAACATAATTATGGCCCTGTATAAAGCATTAGTACGACCACACTGAATATGGAGTACAATTTGGGGCATCTCTCCATAGAAAATACATTATGGAACTAGAGAAAGTGCAGAGAAGAGCCACCAAATTAATAAAGGGGATAGATAATCAGATTTATGAGGAGAGGCAACTAAATTAGATTTGTTTATATTAGAAAAGAAGCGGCTAAGAGGGGATATGATAACTATATACAAATATATTCGGGGACAGTAAAGGGGCTTTCAAAAGAACTATTCATCCCAAAGGAAGTACAAATGACACAGGGTCATCCCTTAAGGTTGGAGGAAAGGAGATTTTACCAGCAACAAAGGAAAGGGTTCTTTATAGTAAGGGCAGTTAAAATGTGTTACTCATTACCCATGGAGACAGTGATGGCAGATACAAAGGAGATCTTAAAAAAAAGGTTGGACATCTTTTTAGAAAGGAAAGGTATACAGGGATATACCAAATAAGTAAACATGGGAAGGATGTTGATCCAGGGTGTAATCTGATTGCCAATTCTTGGAGTCAGGAAGGAATTTATTTTTCCCCTTATGAGATATCATTGGACGATGTGTCACTGGGGTTTTTGTTTGCCTTCCTCTGAATCAATATACTGTAAGTACGGATATAGGTTAAAGTATCTGTCGTCTAAATTTAGCGTAGGTTGGACTTGATGGACGTACGTCTTTTTTCAACCTCATCTATGTAACTATATGTAACTATGTAACTAACTCACAGGTCCTATAGAACTTCAGGATTCTCTGACTTATGACATAATATCAGGAGCTGTGAGCTGGGTTACTGCACGGCGTTCCCTTTTCTGAAGCAATAAAAAGAAAAGCGTATCTATTACCAGGATATGTGCAGCCTGGCAATGAGAAAACAACAACCGCCATTATAACCGGTAATCAAACAGAACATAGAACATGGAAACAAATCAAACAGTCCAAATCCTCGTAGGAAGGAGTTTCCTTTCACATGCAGACAATGCTGTTAGGGCGGTGTCATGAAGGATTCTAGGGAATCAAACGCTTTGTGTGTGTAACTAATTGCAGAGAGCAAAATAGAAGAGTGTTTTATGCCAATAAACACGTGGATTCTCTTATTTCAAATGCAAGCCCTCTTAGAAGGTTGTGCTATTATGTGGCAACATATTTAGATTTTCTGTTTTATATCTTGTTATTTTCTGAAGCGGACAGCATCAACCGCAGCTGCTCGGCCGCCGACGGACAGTCGACTTTGCCCGTTTAGCCCCAGCCGTTTGGCCCCGCAGTATGGGTTATGGTTTTGTGCTTTGAAGAGTTAGGGCAGGGGTGTGCAATATTTTCCCGCTGCTCACCCCTCCCTGTTCGCACCCTCCCTTCCCTTACCTTGTCTCCGGCGTCAAATGATGCAGCGGGGCCACGTGACATCACGTTGCCATGGAAAAGCATCGCCGAAAGACAAGGTAAGGATAGTTGCAGAGGCCTCACGCGATCCCCTAGCATTTACTTTAAATGCCTTGGGGAAGAGGCAAAATAAATGACAAATGAAAGCGTTTCTATCGAAAACCAATCTGCTACAGATAGTAGCACAGGCCTTGGTCCTCTCCAGGCTGAATTTTGCAACTTCTCTGCTGAGGGGTCTAAAAAAATACATAATATCAAAGCCCTGCAGTTGGTTCAAAACACCACAGCCCAGCTTACAGCAGGCAAGGCAAGGAGAGGCCGCATCTCCCCTGTATTACAAGATCCGCACTGGCTGCCGGTGGAGGGTTTTTTCCACATTAGGCATCCACGGCTTCTCCAGAGATATTGCCCCCATCAGTTGTTTTACTGGAAGGACAAAAGACAAAATGACTCAATGCTACATCCAATGTGACAAAATACATAGTTAAATACTTCAATGTTTGTATTCTCATGAATAACGATCATTCAGTTAAAGCCTTTGGCCAAAGCGTTCTAAGACTGCAGCCACGTCACGGCATGACCAGTATGCAGCCACGTCACGGTACGACCAGTATGCAGCCACATCACGGCATGACCAGTATGCAGCCACGTCACGGCACGACCAGTATGCAGCCACGTAACGGCATAACTAGTATGCAGCCACGTCACGGCATGACCAGTATGCAGCCACGTCACGGCATGACCTGTATGCAGCCACGTCACGGCATGACCAGTATGCAGCCACGTCACGGCATGACCAGTATGCAGCCACGTCACGGCATGACCAGTATGCAGCCACGTCACGGCATGACCAGTATGCAGGTCCTAACACTACCTGTGAACATTCTCATTTACCTCTTTAGAGGAGGGAGGATGGCCTTAATAGACCTGTCCTGCACAGGAACATGTAAAAAAACTGCTACTTAAAAAGTGGGGAGGGAGGAGCTTAAACCCTGGGGGGGAGGGGCCACCAACCTCCAAACAACTGATACCAGTTGAAAATGTAAATGAATAAACGCACAATCCCAGCGAACTCTAATCCCAGAACCCACCACGTCATATATATATATTTGTGTCAAAAGAAGTGCTACTGAGCGTGGCCAAATGTATACAACAAAAGACATAGATATCTAATGCTACATCCAATGTGACAAAATACATAGTTAAATACTTCAATGTTTGTATTCTTATGAGTAAGGGTCATTTAGTTAAACCCTTTGGCCAAAGCGTTATAAGCCTGCAGCCACTTCGCAGCATTACCAGTGGGTTCTGGGGTTAGAGCTCTCTGGGATTGTGTGTTTATTAGTTTTACAGGAAGGCCACGAAGACTTGAGTTAGATATAAATTCCAGTGTAACTATTAATGTAAGTCGGATTGGTTAAAGCTGCCCTCGGGCTCTTCTGAGTTAACCAGTGTAGTTTTCTCTGAGCTCCATGAGGGGCCTGATCCCAAAGTGACACTGGCCATAGATACGCACTGGAATTCTGCAGGATTATCTGTTTTATGCTGGGTCTGGGACATCTGCTCCACAAGCAAAGAAAGCTCAGCTCCGAGAAGAGTAAAGTCTTGTGTAATATGGAGTGTAACTTGCTCCGACACCTTCTTGGCAGTGTACGTGTGTACTATTTTAAACATGGCTAATATTGATTAGCCATGTGAAAAATAGTAAGCGACTTGTAGACACAGGGTGCATGTAGTGTACTATTTCTTAAGGGTTACCAGTGTCCATCTTGGTCTACCGAAGAAAGTCATGACCCGACTTCACAGTTAGACACCTTCAAGCAGACCGTAGATCGGTCTTGATTGGAATTAATCAACACAGGGCTGATGTAATCCACAAAGCTGTCCAACATGTTATGCTGTCTTTAGCAAGCAAGCCTCCCACCGTCGGCTACAACCCAACACGGGTCTATTGTTGAAGTGAATGTCCTGTCAAATGTGGAGGAAAATCAGCAGACCAGCTGAATTAGAAGAGACCGTCTGCGAATGAAGCCAAGTAGCCTTATCCGGTCAAAAGTCATTGTCGAAGAGATGGTGCAGCCACGTGGTAGGCCGCTGCTTACGTATTTATATCAATGGACATTTGGGGAAGATCTGTTTTTAGCAAAACAGACCTCAAAGTTCTCATAAACCTACAATTTACAATAGACAAAACCAGCAATCCACATCTCTAAATTGTGGATGACTAAGAAATGTAACGGTCAGTTAAGTTAAGGTGCCATCTTAAGGATATTACTCCCTGGGTTTGGAGGATGTCAGTGACATGTTTAAGGGGTTAGTCTCTCCTAAGACCAAAGTGTACTACTGGCAGTGAGATTTATGTTTAAAAAAATGATTGCCTGACTGCATAATTTCAAGATATAAAGAGAACACAACACATTTCTGCAAAGACATAAAATACCGGTTAACCAGACAAGATCATTCTGAAATTAACCTGTAATTACCATTGTTTACTTATCTGATGTGTCAGGCAGTCTCTGCCCATCCACCGTCACAAAGGTAAACATGTTTCTCTTATTTATTAGTTGATTAACGCATTAACTCACAGATTTTCAGTTTTCTATTATTAACTTCAGGAATTTACCAACTAAACATCAATACCCTAGTTATTAGTTATTAAACTACAATACAAATATGGAGGGGGAGGAAAGAGAGAGGAGGGGGAGAAGAAAAAGAGAGAGAGAACTGCAGATCCTCACTGCTCCTCACCAGCTCATCGGAGGCTGAGTCTCGTCAACACCTATTAATTCCTCTAATCTTTCCCATAACTTCGGCAGCAATGCAGTGGATACCCATTCTGAGTACTGAAAAGCAGTCATCACTTCTTGAAGGGTGTTGGGAGGCCGTGAGTTCAAGAAGGGTCTCCATTCGTTCAAAAATTTACCCTTTCTCTGTGCAGTGTCCTCAAATCAATCACATTTTCCTTCCAATCTGCAATTGGATACAATCCGTGGACTGATTTGTAGAATCCAATCCGTGGATTCAGCAATCCATTGGCAGATTCTTAACAATTCCGGCAACGGATGGCTGAACCCATAGATTGGATTCTACAAATGTGTCCACGGGTTGCAGAATCCGCGGTGTGTATTGGAAGATATCTATTGTATCTGCCATCACAGTCTCCATGGGTAATGAATTCCACATTTTAACTGCCCTTACTGTAAAGAACCCTTTCCTTTGTTGCTGGTGAAATGTCCTTTCCTCCAACCTTAAGGGATGCCCCCGAGTCCTTTGTACTGCCCGTGGGATGAATAGTTCTTTTGAAAGCTCTTTGTATTGTCCCAGAATATATTTGTATATAGTTATCATATCCCCTCCTAGATTACTCTTTTCTAATGTAAACAAATCTAATTTTGCTAGCCCCTCCTCATTAGTCAGATTATCTGTCACCCTTTATTAATTTGGTGGCTCTTCTCTGCACTCTCTAGTTCCATAATGTCTTTTGTATGGAGTGATGCCCAAACCTGTACTCTATATTCAAGGTTTGGTCTTAATAATGCTTTATAAAGAGGCATCACTATGTTTACTTCCCTTCCATCCATTGCCCGTTTAATGCAAGATAAGATCTTGTTTACCTTTGCAGCTACTGCATGACTTTGGGCACTATTGCTAAGCCTGCTGTCTAGAAGCACTCCTAAATCCTTCTCCATCAAGGATTCCCCCAATTTATCTGCAATTTATGGGTAAGTCGCTTGTTTATTCTTCTTTCCAAATGCATAACCTTACATTTATCTGTATTAAACCTCATCTGCCATTACCTGCCCAAGTTTCCAGTCTCTCCAAGTCCTGGAGAGATATTACATCCTGCTCTGATTCTACTACCTTACACAATTTAGTGTCATCAGCAAAAACGGAGACTTTGCTCTCTCTGCCAACCTCAAGGTCATTAATAAACAAGTTAAAAAGCAGGGGTCCCTGAGATATTCCACTCACGACTTTAGCCCAACCTGAAAAAGTTTCATTTATTACAACCGTCTGTTGTCTATCCTTCAACCAGTTTTCAATCTAGGTGCAAATATTTTTACCGAGTCCAAATTGCTTTATTTTATACACTAACCTCGTGAGGACCTGTATTAAAAAAAGCCATTGCAAAATCTAAGTGTTCCCGTGAGGAAGCTCATATATGAGCGAAATGTGTAGAGCGGAGTTTTGGTGACCATGCAGATTTTGGGAAGGCATTTGTTTGTTGCTGGTAGACTGCAGCTGAGATTTGGTTCCCGATTTTCAACCCTGTGATTACATCTACTGCTTAGCGGCCATTTATCAGGATCAAGGGCTGATAGAAAGTGCTGCTACTTATTTCCAGTCTTTTGACCCAGGGTGGTCTGCATCCTGCCTCAAAGTTCTCTATGTAAGTTCATTTCTTTGTGTTTTTTTAATATATATAAGCAATCTTCACTATATTTGCTTTGTCTTTTCTATGTGGGATTCCTCTCCCCTTTTCTTTGACCCTCATGGAATTCGTTATGGATGTAAGAAGAGGATATCAGGATGTCCTTTTGAGTTGGTTACTCTATATAACCTCACTGCTTGATCTTCATGTGGAACATGTGAGTGGAATATTCACAGAATCTCCAATTCACATTTTGATTGTGTATACTGTATTGTACTATTATCATTGTTCACTCAATGTCCCTGGATGTACATTGCGCCCAACATTTTCTGCCAAAATCTAAGTAGACCACATCAAATGCATTACCCTGGTCTAAATTCCTACTTACCTCCTCAAAGAATCTAATAAGGTTAGTTTGGCATGACCTATCCTTCATAAATCCATGCTGACTATTACTACATAGTTACATAGTTACATAGTAGATGAGGTTGAAAAAAGACATAGGTCCATCAAGTTCAACCTATGCTAAATTTAGACAACAGATACTTTATCCTATATCTTAGACACCTCTTTTCTAATGTAAATAAATCTAATTTAGCTAGCCTCTCCTCATAAGTTAGATTGTCCATCCCCTTTATTAATTTGGTGGCTCTTCTCTGCACTCTCTCTAGTTCCATAATGTCTTTTCTTAGGATTGGTGCCCAAAATTTTACTCCATATTCAAGGTGTGGTCTTACTAGTGCTTTGTAAAGGGGCATAATTATGTTTACTTCCCTTTCAATCCAGGTGCATATATTATTACTGAGTCCAATTGTCCAATTTTCTTTATTTTGTACACCAACCTCTTGTGAGAAACAGTATCAAAAGCCTTTGCAAAATCTAAGTAGACCACATCAACTGCATTACCCTGGTCTAAATTCCTACTTACCTCCTCAAAGAAACAAATAAGGTTAGTTTGGCAAGATCCATCTTCATAAATCCATGCTGACTATCACTAATAATTTTGTTTTCCATTAGGTATTCCTGAATATTATCCCGTATTAAACCTTCAAGTAGTTTCCCTACTATTGAAGTCAGGCTTACAGGTCTGTAATTCCCCGGTTGTGATCTAGCTCCCTTTTTAAATATAGGCACCAAGTCTGCTTTTCGCCAATCTTGAGGTAATGCGCCTGTGGAAATGGAGTCCTTGAATATTAAATGTAATGGTTTGGCTTTTACTGAACTTAGCTCCTTACGGCTACTCTTATAGTGCCGGCGACGGTCAGGTGACAGTCGCTGGAAAATCAAATAGAGATGACTTCCAGCGATCGCGACCAATCCGTCGCTCCGTCGCTTACTATTAGCAATGAATTTGTTTTGCCGCGATGTCGCGTTGCTGTCGCCGGCAATATAAGCGCAGCCTAAGAACTCTTGGATGTATGTCATCGGGCCAGGTGCCTTAATTACTTCAATTTTATCAAGCTGCCTATGAACGTCTTCCTCAGTTAACCAATTGTTCATTAATATAGAGGTTGTGGCTTCCTCCTATGGCACTACTATTGAAGTTGATTCTATCCTGGTGAATATAGAGGGAAAGAATTTGTTTAATACCTCTGCTTTTTCCTTTTCTCCAATAATTTACCAGTCCATCTCACACTGAAAGGGTCCTATATTTTATTTTCTATTTTTTTTTTGTTATTAATGTACTTAAATAACTTTTTAGGGTTGATCTTACTTTCTATTGCAATCCTTTTTTCATTATCCATTTTATTGCCCATTTGCAACTTTTGTTACATTCCTTATAATTCTGATACGATGCCTCCGTCCCTTCTGACTTAAAGAATCTAAAAGCCTGCCTCTTCTTTTCCATTTCCTCCCCTACCTGTTTATTTAGCCACATTGGTTTAGACTTATTACCCAAGGGTATATACACTGATAAGTGTGCTTTCCTAACAATGTTTTAAAGACTTCCCATTTATCTTCCACATTTTCCCTGCAAAAACATTATCCCAATTTATTCCTTGTAGATTAGTCCTCAGTTTATTCAAATCTGCCTTTCTAAAGTTTAAAGTCTTTGTTGAACCCAAGTAATCTGTTTTTTGATCAATTATTTATTTCAAATGAGACCATGTTATGATCACTGTTACACAATTCCCAGATTTGAATATTTGTTATTACTTCTACATTGTTTGATATGACCAAATCCAGTATTGCCCCTCTCCTGGTTGATTCCTCAATAATTTGGGTCATGTCATTTTCTTTAAGCACCCCCAAAAAACTGTTTTCTTTCATTGTAATGCTAATCTCAATGCCCCAGTCTATGTCTGGATAATTAAAATCCCCCATTATGCAAACATGACCTCGTTTTGATGCCTTCTCCATTTGCAAAAAGTATTTCAGCTTCCTCAATCTCACAGATATTTGGTGGTTTATAGCATATTCCCACAAACATTTTCTTTGTACTTTTACCTCCATTGCTAATTTCTATCCACAAGGTCTCTACATTTTCATCATTCCCTTCATAAACACCTTCCCTTAGAATAGGTTTTAGATCCAGTTTAACATACAGTATAAGTGTAGCAGGGTATAACTCCTGACCTCTGGAGCGCTTGTGAAACTTCTTAGCCTTACTCTGAGGGGACTGTGGCGGCCATGTTAGGGGTTGTTATTTCAGTAATTACTGACCGGCCGGTCAGAGCTGTTAGAGGCATATCATATGTCTTATTCTATCTTTATTTGTTTGCAGTTTTTCCTTTAGTGTTTTTTTCCCCACTCCCCTTCCCTGTGTCTCTACCCCCTACTCTTGTGCTTTTTAAGATCCATATATTCTGCATTTATAGTCGTGTAGCATTTCCATATTTGTGTGATACCTATTGTTCTATTATTACCGCTATTACATTTTTGGCTTTTTCCGTGACTCTTTCGTTTTCTCTATTAATCAGTGTGTGCTGGAGCCCTTGTTTTGGTTTATATGATCTTCAGTGGGGTTGTTTGGGCCCACTTTGTTCCGTTTGCACCCTGTGCTTCATGATTTTTTATTCATTATTTAGAGTGCTGTCTATTATTGTTTATACACTATTAATTCAAGCTCCCCCATTTTATCTGTCAGGCTTCTTTCATAAGCAAGCATGCATTTAATGTTTTTTCAGCCTGTACTATTATCTTATCTGCTCCTTCCTTTCTACGCCAATTGGATTTAGTCTTTAGAAGTTTTCTAGTATTATCTGTATTTACTACTAGCTGAGAGACCCGGCGTTGCCCGTGAGTTAAATTTCCCGCTAGGAAAGGGGGGGGGAGGGGTGGAAAAGGGGGGGGGAGAGGGGGGAAAAGGGGGGGGAGAGGGGGGGAAAAGGGGGGGGAGAGGGGGGGAAAGGGGGGGAGAGGGGGGAAAAGGGGGGGAAAAGGGGGGGGAGAGGGGGGAAAAGGGGGAGGAGAGGGGGGAAAAGGGGGGGGGAGGGGGGGAAAAGGGGGAGGGGAGGGGGGGGACAGTGGACAGGAGGAGGGGGGGGGGCAGTGGATGGGGGGGGGGGACAGTGGACGGGGGGGGGCGACAGTGGACGGGGGGGACAGTGGATGGGGGACAGTGGACAGGGGGGGACAGTGGATGGGGGGGGACAGTGGACAGTGGACAGGTACAGTGGACAGGGGGGGGGCAGTGGACGGGGACGACGACAGTGGACTGGGGGTGGGGACAGTGGACGGGGGGGACAGTGGATGGGGGGACAGTGGACGGGGGGGGACAGTGGACGGGGGGGACAGTGGACGGGGGGGACGACAGTGGACAGGGGGGGACGACAGTGGACGGGGGGGGGACGACAGTGGACGGGGGGGACGACAGTGGACGGGGGGATGACAGTGGACGGGGGGGACGACAGTGGACGGGGGGGACAGTGGACGGGGGGGGGACAGTGGACAGGAGGGTGACGGGACAGTGGACAGGAGGGGGACGGGACAGTGGACAGGAGGGGGACGGGACAGTGGACAGGAGGGGGACGGGACAGTGGACAGGAGGGGGACGGGACAGTGGACAGGAGTGGGACGGGACAGTGGACAGGAGGGGGACGGGACAGTGGACAGGAGGTGGGGTGACAGTGAACAGGAGGGGGGTGACAGTGGACAGGAGGGGGGTTGACAGTGGACAGGAGGGGGACGGGACAGTGGACAGGAGGGGGACAGGACAGTGGACAGGAGGGGGAAGGGACAGTGGACAGGAGGGGGGGTGACAGTGGACAGGAGGGGGGGTGACAGTGGACAGGAGGGGGGTGACAGTGGACAGGAGGGCGGGTGACAGTGGACAGGAGGGCGGGTGACAGTGGACAGGAGGGGGGGGTGACAGTGGACAGGAGGGGGGTGACAGTGGACAGGAGGGGGGGTGACAGTGGACAGGAGGGGGGGTGAGAGTGGACAGGAGGGGGGGACAGTGGACAGGAGGGGGGGCAGCGGACAGGAGGGGGTGTGGGTTGCTTAAAATTTGCGGGTCCCTCCTCTCCACTCCCCCTGTATGTTTTTTTGCTCCCCCCTCTCTCTCCGCTCCGGCCCCCCCCCCCCCCCATGCATAGCTCCGGTCCCCACCCTACAGTGTCTGACACACACACAGTGACACACACACACACAGTGACACACACACACAGTGTCACACACACAGTGTCACACACACAGTGTCACACACACACACACACACACACACATACAGTGACACACACACACACACACACACACAGTGACACACACACAGTACACACAGTGACACACACACACACACACACACACACGTCAACTCTCCTTCCGGCCGCCGCCATCTTAGTTACTCCGCGAGGGAGGAAGGGGGTCCTTCCGGGCGCCGCCATCTTAGGTGCCGCGTGGCAGCTAAAGGCTGCCTGCCCACTGCCTGTCCGGCCGTCGGGGAGGGGGGGAGGTGAGTGGAGCACGGGGGAGGTGAGTGGAGCACACCGGGGAGAGGTGGAGGTGAGTGGAGCACACCGGGGAGGGGGGAGGTGAGTGGAGCACACCGGGGAGGGGGGAGGTGAGTGGAGCACACCCTGGGGAGGGGGTGGAGGTGAGTGGAGCACGGGGGAGGTGAGTGGAGCACACCGGGGAGGGGGGAGGTGAGTGGAGCACACCGGGGAGGGGGGGGAGGTGAGTGGAGCGCACGGGGGAGGTGAGTGGAGCACGGGGGAGGTGAGTGGAGCACACCGGGGAGGGGGGAGGTGAGTGGAGCACACGGGGGAGGTGAGTGGAGCACGGGGGAGGTGAGTGGAGCACACCGGGGAGGGGGGAGGTGAGTGGAGCACACCGGGGAGGGGGGGAGGTGAGTGGAGCACACCTGGGAGGGGGGGAGGTGAGTGGAGCACACCGGGGAGGGGGGAGGTGAGTGGAGCACACCGGGGAGTGGGGGAGGTGAGTGGAGCACACCGGGGAGGGGGGAGGTGAGTGGAGCACACCGGGGAGGGGGGGAGGTGAGTGGAACACACCAGGGAGGGGGGGAGGTGAGTGGAGGGAGGTGAGTGGAGCACACCAGGGAGGGGGGGAGGTGAGTGGAGCACACCGGGGAGGTGAGTGGAGGGAGGTGAGTGGAGTGCCGGTGGGGTGAGGGAGGTGAGTGTGATGGGGGGGGAGGGAGGTGAGTGTGATGGGGGGGGAGAGGACAGAGAGGTGAAGGCTGCAGGTGAGGTGTGTTGGGGCCGGAGGGTAAGGGAGCGGGAGATGTGTGTGTGTGTGTGTGTGTGTGTGTGTGTGTGTGTGTGTGTGTGTGTGTGTGTGTGTGTGTGTGTGTGTGTGTGTGTGTGTGTGTGTGTGGTCATTCCACCTCAGGCCAATGAGAGGTGTGCGGGGGCGGGCGGGCCAAGGGACCAATGAGATTTCCCCTAGGGACACAGGAAGATGCAGACAGGCATACAGTGCTTTCACTAATATATAATAAGATGGGTGTCTCACTGCTTGTCAAACTCCCACTTGCCACCATTCTACCTCCATAACCCCTAGCGTTTACCCTATCCCCATCTATTCTATTTAGTTTGTTATCTGTTTTTGTCCCTCCCCCCTCCATCCTAGTGTAAAATCTCCTCCAACTTACAAGGGTTTGCCGCCTTGTTATTATTCCCGCCAAAAGGCGGGGGGGGGGGGAGTGTGAGGACGCTCCACAGCCCACCTCACGCAAAGGATCCACCTGCCACACAGAGGCCCACACTCGGGCTCCTCCAGGAGGGGTACCTTAGTCAGCAGGGTACACCAGAGTCTTCAGTCTCCTTGATATGTCTGTCTGAGTTGAATGCTTCTGTCAATTTAACCCAAATTGCAACAGAACTTATCTAATTAACATCTCCTTGGTATGTCTGTCTGAGTTGAATAGGCACAACTCCTCCCTTAATTATTAGTCATGCGAATCTGTTTAGAGTATTTAAGTCAGTCTATCTTGGCTGTGCCATATTGCTGTGTAAGATCTTAAGTGTCACATATGAAGTGTCTGTGTAGTTAATATTGGAGTTGAATTGGAGGGGAAAAATCCAGGAAAAACTGGACTCTGCACTTCAACAACAACAACCCTGCAACTGTGAGAACCGGACTTTCTAAATGCTCTGATAATTTGTACACATCTATAGATTCAGTTTCTAAGCTGCTGCTTAATATTCTGTGCTACACTGCCCTGCCAGGCCTGATTTATACACCTTCTCTTTCAACTCCTGCTCCTCCTATCCTCCAGTACCTGGGAACCCTCTCTTCCTATCTCTCTCACTGCATCTCATTATGCCTCCCTATTGCTTTTTCTGTTTGCGGTTTCCTCACTCCTATGTAAACGTTTCTGTTCTCTCCATCATCCCCACTTCCCCCCTTATCCACATTTCTTCATCTCTCCTCCCCTCCACCTATGCCTGGGCCCATGCACTGCACCATTATTTATACACCTCTTCCCCAACAACTTCTTTACTCCTCAATAAAAAGCAATCCCCACATATCCTCTATTTATTTTTATTCTCTCTTTCTCTCTCTCTCTCCCCCTCCCCCCCATTCTAAGGCCTCGGGCATGGTCAGCGCTTAGGCAATGAGAGCGGCTTCAGCAGGGGCCCGCGCACGCCTGCAGAAGCGCGTCTTAACAAATGTTAAGTTTCTTAGCTCGCCGGAGCGCAGGGCCGGTCACGTGAGCGGTTCGCCCAATCAGGGCGAACCAGCTCCGTGACGTCACAGGCCCCCCCCGACACGCCCCCGGACGGCGCGCGGTCTAAGGCCAGGGAAAGCACCCACTTTCCCTCAGCCTCCGCGCGCTGAAGGCTGTATGGACTCAGCCTGATCCTGCACCCAGCCATATACACACCTGCTCTCACCCACACCTCCCTGCCACCTCTTTCCCTGCTAATGGCGTTAACCTATCTAATTTAAGTTTGACCAACCTTAAAACTCACCTCTCAAAAGAAGCCTCCCAATAGCCTGCACTATACCCAAGCATCCCAATAGCCGGCACTCATTGCTACTGTCCCACACCCACATTCACTCCTACCAACCATTGTGGCTAAGCCATCTACTGTACTGCTCTTACTCCCTCACCTGGTGTCTCTCTAAGTCTTCCATCATACCACTTAGATTGTAAGCTATCCGGGGCAGGGATCTCCTTTCCTGTTGTCTGACTTTCTGCGCTTATTGTATTATTATAATTCCCTGTACTGTATTGTCTTTGTGAAGCGCTGAGTACACAGTCGGCACTATATAAATAAAGATATACATACACACATTACTGCCGTTTGGTCCGCCGACATCAGGCAACTCTCTCAAAAAGAGGGGCACTCCCTGGGCCCAGGTTTTCTCCGCTGGAATGGCTCAAGGGGGTGGTGAGCGTCACTCCGCCGGCCTGGGACCTCCAATCCTCTTTACACATGGCTCTTCTCAGGAGGCCCCCAACTGGTGGTGTTACCGGCTCTCTTGATGTTGGCCTACTTTCTTCCACAGGGTTTGCCACTTACGAGGCCCATTCCTGCTCACCACGCAATGCCCTTCACCATCCAACCTCATAGGTGCGTAATCGCTGGGCCAAATAGCAAAGCCAGGTTACTATAATAGGCCAGTTCGTGTTTATGCATTTATTTCAAATTCAGATTCAGCTCTGCAGTGTGTCTGCCATGTGGTACCCTGCTGCCTACACCGTAATATTAATAGATTGTCTTGGCTTCCGTGGAATAGGGGCAAGAAAGACCCTTAAAGAGAAGCACACCCTCAAATCTCTCACTTTGTATTGTTGGTAGGCCTCGCTCTACCATGCAGCCTGAATCAGAATTGCAGTAGATAAGCAAGACCAGGACGGAAGCTTCCAGACTATGCAGCCATTTAGTAGACAGCTCACCCGGAAGTCCGACAGTGACATGTTTAAGGGGTTAGTCTTGGGAGGGGTTTGATTTCCTCTGGCTGCATGGGCATTGTGCCCCACTCTTTTTCTCACCTGGGGTGGGATACGGGTAGAGGAAACACTTGATTGACAAACACTCCCTCATCTGGAGGGCCTAAAGAAATGAAATTTGCAATTAATTTCCAGAGAAATGTAAACAACCATATATCTTTGCTTTTACCGTGGTTAGATTAGTATAAGGAAGTCAATTAGATGGTTACATTTTTAACAACAGGTTGTCTTTGGCCAGCTACATGAGAGTGCCTCTTTAAAACTGCGCGATATCCCGCGTGGGTATAAAAATCCATCAATTAAAAAGAAATGTAGGGAGAAGGGAATCTGTGCCTCGCCGATGATAGTCCAGATTATTAACTAAATGACAGGTCTTTTCCTGGTTATGCAAAGCGGTCTCTTCTTTTATTCTGCAAGTGAGTATCTTAGCCGTAAGAATGATGCCTTTGAAGTAGGTGACGCCTGTTCCAATCCCAGTGTTCCCTCTCCTGCTCACCCTGGGACAGTCTCTCTCCTCGCCTCGGGCACCGACATTAGAATGTTAGCTCTTCAGGGCAGGGACCCCCTGTGCCATATATCAAGTGCTGCACTCTCTTATTTGGCTGACATTCAGTCATATATCACAAAGTGGCGCTATTACATAAGACATTTTATAGACTATTTAAGGGAAGGTGTCCCATGGCAGGGGTGCGCAAACTTTTTCCCCCTGTGCCCCCCTGCCTGCTGTCCCCCCCTGCTCGCGCCCCCCTCATTACCTTGTCTCCGGCGTCAAATGACGGTGTGGGGTCACATGACGTCATGTTGCCATGGCAACATGTCGCCAACGACAAGGTAAGGGAAGTTGCAGGGGCCTCACGCGATCCCCGGCATTTCATTTAACTGCAACCGCCGAGCCCCCCTGGAAAATCTTGCGCCCCAACCCCCCCTAGTTTGCACACCCCTGTCCTATGATATAACACCACTTGGTAAATATGGGCCTAAATGTAGGCGCTAACACAGCAAAACACTTGTGCCATACAGAGAATAACTTCAGAGGTTCCCCACCCCTCCCCCCCCGCACGTTTATTTTTGATTTTTATAAAAAATCGCGTCCCCAGACTGTACAATACGGGGTCTGTTTCTACTTCTCTAGTATTTTCCCTGCTCAATTAATTTTTCAACTATGTATTTTATTCCTAAAAAAATGAACCTAGATGAATATAGCTGGGAGATGCTCGATTTCCTCTTCCTGCTCCCTTTTGTATGATAGAACCATGAGGCTTATTCTGCGCTGTACCGAGCGATCTGCACGGAAAGCCCCATTGACTTGAACTCACGGGAAAGCACTAACGGAGTTTACAGAATAAGCCCCTATGTGTTGACTTGGAGTTTGCGCAGGCAGAGCCCCTTTGCTCTTCCCTCCTTATCTTCATTGCCACTAACAGGGACGGGGCGGGCTAGAGATTGTGTAAACACTTGATTGACAAGCATCCCCCGTTGCGGAAGAAAATAATTATTTTCCACCCACAAAAAAAATAAAGCCAAATCTTGGCTTTAAGTCTGTGTTTCATTTATTTTGAAAAACACAATTCCATTGTTAAGTTGTTTACAAAGTAACAGGGACATTGTTATATTGTTGTGTCTTGAACATGTTGGTTTTTAGGAAGAAAAAGTGGGTGGCAGACTTGCACTAGAGAAACAATATATTCAGTGTAATTAGTTGCATCATAACTGGATACAAAAGTTTCCCAATATAATGCACTCAAAGAGGAACTTCTAATAAAGAAAATATAGCTTTTAATGTATATAAATAAAATCAATAACTGGCAGTATCGGAGAGGAAATAATTAAAATAGTTAAACACTACTGGAGCTGCGACCTACAGTGCACATATATGAACACATACATGTAATATGAGGGGTGGATTGTTGCTAAAGATTGAAACAAACTAAGGTGAGTTGTTGAGTATTTATCATACTGACTATTGCAATCCTAACAGGTGACAGTGTAATAATGGTTTAGGTGCTCTTCCTTACTGATCCCCTATGGAATACACAGAGTGTGTGTAGAGTGAGAGGTGAGTATACCCCCAAAGAAGCTCCGATGAGTAAAACGTGCGTCGGGTAATAGCGACGTCAGACACCGTGACGTCACAAGTGACCGGGGACTATACCTAATAGTTGCAGTGTAGCTGCTACGAATTAGCGGCTGCAACCACAGAACACAAAACCAGACAGAGGAATTGGGGATAGTTGCTAATCTTAGTAGTTTATTAGTTTGTAGCACTTAGATAGGGACAATTGGTCTACTCTTCAGCACCACGTGTAGCCTTGTGTGTTGGGCTACCCTTTCCTCTATATACTTACCTCTCACTCTATACACACTGGTGGTAGGTCTGGTAGGGGCATGTCTGCTCAGGGCAGCAGGCATGCGTGACCCTGGTATGATGGTGGACATCAGGCCAGGAGGACTACTGATGTATGTACTGTACATATGCGAGCCATGGTGAGAAGGACCATGGGCTCAATGGGTGGGATCGTATGGTGGAAATGTGGGAATCTCCTGTAGACTAAACAATCCCAAAAAAGTCTGCGATATTTTCAAGTAAATTGAGTGCCTTGAAAAAGGCGCAGAAGATATGATTCCCGAGTGGTTAGTGGTTCCAGAGAGCCCACTCAGATCTTCATGAGTGTTAGGAGGATACATAGGAAGAGAGAGAGACACAGCAATAGTGCAATATGTATATAAAGTATATTTAGAATAACAGTGGTAACATATACTCACAAACCTACTGTAGGTACAACAAAAGCTCATCATACAGTATGGAGGGGCTTGGGAGAGAGAGCTGCTGCCTACATGGGAAGGCTCATAGAGGCAGGTACGAGAGATCAGAAGGCCCCGGAAGTGACATCAGTAGCTACCGGAAGTGACACCAGGAATGAGCGGAGTGGAGGCAGCAGCTCTCTCCTAAGCCCCTTCAAACCTTATGAGGAGTTTTTGTTCTACCTATGTTTGTGAGTGTATTTTTGCACTGTTATCCTAAATACACATTATATACTTATTGCACTATTGCTTTAACAAACCCTTCGGTGGTTTATTTCCCCACAGCTAAACAAAGTAGAAAAGGCACACTGTCCCTTTGAGGCAAAACCAAATCATAAAAATGAAAGCCTGCTCCACAGTAGGGAGGCTAACTAGACATGACAGTCTAAGGCCAAGGCCATAGGGCAGGCACGCGCGCGGCAGGGCGCATGGCGTCAAGTGCGCCGGCGGCAGAGGCGATCCGCCTGTGGGATGGGGAGGGGGAGACGCGACGGGGAGGCGTGTCGGATGCGTGCCCGTGATGTCACACCAGCGGTTTGCCCTCATTGGCTGAACCGCTCACGTGACCCGGTCATCACGCGACAAAATCAAATTATTTTGCCTGCGCGCGGTAGCACTTCGTCCCGCACTCTATGGCCTTCCTCATTGAGGTACAGCCTTTTGTTCGAGCCTCACGCACGGTCGTGTTTACTATGGACGCGGTCTAACTATCTGACAGGCCAGCTAGGCTAGTTCCAATCCAAACACTACAAACAATAGAGTACAGATGCAGCGGCCGTTATTCGAACAAATCACGTAGCCACTTTCGTGTGCGCTGCTGTACTCCACGTGGCATTAACGCGGCCAATCGCCTCAGGCACACGTGTTTATCGCGGTTGCTTTGTTTGAATTTCATGGATTCTGTTTCTTTGTGTGCAATTAAATGAATGAATTGCAATGTGTACAGTACTGTGCTACTGTGTTATTTCAGGTGTTTAAAAACCAGAACACTAACATGCCATTTTCTGCACTCGCGTCTAAAGGCGGTACGGTTGGAAGAAATCCCGCGCCATGACATGGGTATTCCGAGGTATACACCGCGTGAAGTGTTCGAATAACGGCCGCTGCATCTGTACAGAGAACATATTGCCCTTAACTGTGGTGCCGGGAATCCACCCCAGGAGTCTCTATAAAGTCTCTCTGGAACTGTGACACCTTCGGGCAGGACAGCTCTGCTTCCTCAGCAGCATATGGTGGTTCCGTTGCTGGGTGGGGTTGATGGGTGGGGTCCCAGCCAAACCCAGCAGGCCATACCAACCAGCGTCCTTCCTGGTTGGGGAAAGCCTCTCTTCTGGCAGGCTGCTGACTGCCTTTTAAACCCCCTTGCCATCAGTAGTTCAGTATAATGAACTTCTATAGGTGCAGCTGCAGATTGCCTAGCTCATTGAGTTTAACTTCCTGCATGCTGGAAAGTACAGTATGCACACTGCAAGCTCTCTCTAACCTACACAGACAGTGACTCATAGGGTTGCCAGGTGTCCGGTATTGAACTGGACTGTCCTGTATTTGGATACTCTGTCCAGTAAAAAACGAGAGGTACTGTAAAACTGAACATGTATGTGTCAGGTATTTTCCTCCCTGGACATGGTGACCGGACGCACCTTTCATCATCGAGTCTAGTATTTTTGAAGAAGCCACCTGGCAACCCTAGTGACTCTGTCACACTGTGTATTGTTCTTCCTATATTTCCCCCTGACATTCATCAAGAAGATGTGAGTAGGACCTGGGTACCACTATTTATTAGCCACCTGGGAATCATAGCTACATATCTACTTGAAAATAACGCAGACATTTTTTTGAATTCTTTATTCTGTTTTGGGACTAAGGGATTAGTCTCTGTCTGCTGTTATATTTTAGTAGATAGGGAACGTTCATAACACTATATTCACCTATTGATTTTGTATCTAAGCACCCACGGTGTATGTAATTATGACCTCCTGTGGACATTTATGATTAAAGCTCTGACCATTTTTAACTCAATTTGGTGTTAGTGGCTGTTATTGAGGGGAGGATGTATTGAGGCTCCACTGGTCAATCAATATCGTTATTAAACATTAATTCCAAGAAACCAGTCATTTTCTATTTGTGCTATTCCGACATCTTTTCAACAGGGATTTATATTTTAGTTGGTCGGATAATTTAGGAAGATTCAACCACCCACCCATAATTTTCAATTATTTGCTTCAAAATAAATACGTTTCTATTTTCATTAAAACACCCTAAAGTATTTGGGTCCTATAGAGATATTAAAAGTAAAAAAAAAAAAAAAAAAAAAAACTAATACTCTTCTGAATTGTTTAAAAATAGTATCAATCAATGACATTTACGCTGTTAAACATGGCACTGCTATTAATTCACTGTGGTCCGTCCCTTTAATAGGTAAGTTGAAAACATCTTATTCTTAAACATTCTTATCACTCAGCAATGTGGCATGAGCTAATGCCACAGAACTGCAATTTTCTTTCTCTGCAAGTGTAAAGTGTACAAATGGCAGTGGCATGATTAAAGGGACAGTCTCTCCTAGGACAAAACGTGTACCAATGACAGTGGCATGTTTAAGTGGTCATTCACTCCTCTGACCACATTGTACAAATGACAGTGACATATTTAAGGGGTCAAATCTGGGTGGAGTGATGCCTTTATCCATTTAAAAAAAAATATTTAATAAAGTTATTATGTACTATTAACATGGCGAGCTGAGACCTGGGAGAGGCTTGATTTCTGAACCTGCTCCCTTTTATCTGTTATCACTGTGTGTTCAACAAGGGTTTGTACAGGCAGAGCCCCCCTCTCTCCCCCTCACCCTAACTTTACTGGGGAAATGCAAAAAAAAAAGTGGTAAGATAAGCGTAAATTAGACACTTGATTGTCAAACACATCCCGAGGCCCAGAAGAAATCCCTAGTAATTAATTTTCCCAAAAATGAAAGCAGCCAAAAATGTTAGTACGGTTAGATGCGATTAGGGAAACCAATTACACTGGTAAACTATTTACAAAAGGGTTGTTTTCTGGCCAATTACATGGAATTGCACCTTTAAGAGTAAGACATTTCAAACGGAATGTTCCTTAAAGCAAAATATGAAGCGTGTTCTTATTTACAGGTTGATTTTGGAAAGACAAAATTCTAGATACTTATAGAAGAGCAATGGAGCTGCACATTACGCCGTTACAGATGTGATTATGTAAATTATCCTTGACAGAAATACACAAATTGCTGGAACTAAATAAATCAAACACAGAAGTTTGTTTCCCTTGGAAGACGAGAAAAAGATGAAAGAGATGAGATCAGGTGTTATCCCAAGCAGTGGGCTCTCCGAAAGTTCAGTGCCGTTCCAGTAATAACCAGACACAAAAACCCCCCTCAGATATTTTTAACTAGCCCCTCTCTCTCTCTCCCTAGCCGTGGAGAATATTTGACTCTCGTTCTCCCTGTTTATTTTATTTCTTTAAAGATTTCTCCTCCACTACCCCTATTCCCCTACTGTACAATAGGATTAAAGATATCATTTTGTCAATATTCCCTTTGCCTGTGGTTTGCTGGAAAATTAGAAAATTCGACAAAAGGTTCGATATATAACATTTTTAGCCGAAGAAGTTGGATCGAACTTCAAACTTCGCCAGAGGAGATTACACCCTAAAATATGGGCAAGAGAGGGGGAGCCAGCGAGATAATTCCTACTTTAGTAGAGTACCAATTTACTTTTATACCTCCGTAAATACTCCTGTCTGCAACCCGTGGACAGATACCTGAGCAATAACCTAATCTGACTATGCAATATACTCAAATTAGTTAAAATAGCATATCTCCCAGGTGAGTTCCCAGCTATCTCTCCACATGTTGTATAGTGTTTTGGGAAACATACAAATGTACATAATGCCACTATAATTTGCATATTTACATTAGATTATTTCCCAGTTTATCTCTCCACGTGTTATATAAGAGAGCGTTTGGGTAGGTATCAAAGTCATTGTGACTGACTCTTCTGTCTCCCCCCTCCTGACCTTCTTGCTCCCCCCTCCACTATATTGCAGGCCACGGATTGTTTAACTTAGTGGACTTTCTAAAATGTTTGCTTTTTTTTTTACATTTGATAAAAGATGGCAATTTTCGCCAGGTTTGGGAAAACAAAAAGTTTGCACTTTTCTATAGAGGATGGTCTTCCGACAAAGGGAGGCAGCCTATGAAATGGCTTAATTATCAGGGGGGGGGAAAGTTCCCTGTTTCACAACCTCTGAAGGAATATACAAATATATGGCTTTAGGTTCATCTTTCTTTATCTTAAAGCCGGAAACGTGCGCAAAATTATCCAATTCCTTACGACAAATGAAACGGTCGCGTTATAATTATTAATGGACAAAAATATAGCAACAATAATAACTTTATGTCATATAGCGCTTTTCTCCCAATCGGACTCAAATCGCTTCACAATTGCAGTATAGCTTGTGGCACACAATGATTTTTACAGGCACAGTCACTGCCCAGATGAGCTTACAATCTATGTTGTTGGTACCTCAGACACATGGACATAAGGTGACTTGCCCAAGGTCATAAGGAATTGATACAGGGATTTTAACCTTGTTCCCCTGATTCAAACTCTGTGTCGTTGTTGACAGAGTCAGTGTCTTTACTCACTGAGCCGCTCCTTCAAGCATAAAATGAGGTTATTGGCATACATAATCATCCAATGTTTTCAATGTCCTACACTGAGACCTTCTATATTCTCATTGTTTCTTATATATTGGGCTAACGGTTCTATATTTAAAGTGAACAATAAATTTCACAGTTGTGTCAGAGCTGGCAGCGTCATAATGCTTGTAGTACACTGAAGGCTGGAATGAATTGCTGTCTTTGTTCCAGCCGCAGATTGTACGTTTCTAAGCGATGCTGTACCAAAACAGGAACTTGCCAATGCATTTATTCACGTGTGTTAAGATGGCAAAAAGAGGAAATTGCAGAAATATAGGTTCCTCTTTGCCGTTGGGGTTTGAGAATCTGTGCGTACACACAGACCATCCCTCCTGGGTCTCTGCTGCTCATCTTTCTTCCATTCATACAATACTATGATCAGTAGGTAGCTACACACAAAGGGTCCATTCAGGCTTGTGACGGTAGGGGCAATGTGGCCAGCATATTAAAGGTTAAGCTCAGCGATTGTCCCTACCAGTCAAGATGGATGCCAAGGCTCTGAAATACTTTAACCCAGGCAGTGCTGAAAAGCTGTGTAATGCAGCAGGCCTAAGCTTGTAGGGTTCCATGTTAAAATGGATAAGAAGTAAAGAGTGACACATTTTGCTCATTTGCATGTCATTACCCACAATCCCTGTCAAATACACCACAAGTGGTATTTTTATTTAATGCATACTATCCCATCTTATTGCAGCCAAGATGGGATAGTATGCCGTGTTGGGGAACTGTGACTCTAAAAGCGGAGACCTTGATCATACCAGAATCTGAAGGCACCTACCTCTGCGGGAGATAATGGGCTGGCTGTGGGAACTGTTTCTGTGTCTTAGTCCCATAGCACGATTCCCATTGGTCGATTCAAATTTTCCACTTCCCTTAAGCCCAACCCTGTGGGCAGTCATAAAAGCACTGTCATCACCCACAGCACGGATTGGTGCTTCATGGGCGAGCCCGAACTCTATGATTGGCCAGCGCATAGCATCCACGTCCTGATTGGTCAGCACCCTGTCCTTCATGCTTTTAGATGGAGACTGGGAATCTATGTAAAATGCTGCCGATTTCAGTACCAGCAGTTGTTCTTGTAAGGAGTGCTCACCACAAACAGGATGGGACCGCGAGGCCGATGTAGGGATTAGTAAACACAGACCTGAAGCCAAGAGGCCACGTCCGGTGTGCACGTTCGTTGTCGTGTAGCCGGGTCAGGGTTTGGAGAGGTAAGGTAGTAGATATACGCCCCGTGATCGAGGGTTGGAGCCTGGATAGTTGAGGTCACTTAGCCATGGTCGAGGGTAGTAGAAGGTAGAGTGGTAGATATCCAAGCCAAGGTCGAGGGTTGCAGAGGTCCGGGAGACAGGGCAGGGGTCCGTGGTCAAGGTAACTGGAATGCAAGACAAGGTAAAGCAAGGCAAGACAAGCAAGGCAGGGTATGGCAAAGAAGCTTGTGGACAGCACTTCGTCACTAGGTAGAGACTATTATGCTCATCCGATTTGGAGCAGGGATCGCTGAGCATATAAAGGTCGGTGAACCAATAGGATGAGAGGTACACCGCTGAAGCAGATGATTGACTCTTGATTGTACAGCCAATCCAAACAAGGAGCACAGTTAAATACGATAATCACTATCATACCACTTGATCGTCACAGGGCAGAGTTAGCACTGCAGGTGTCCTAGATGAATCCTAGATGGATCCTGCGCCTGACCACCACCAACAGCTTTCCCTTGTCCCTGGACTGTCGAGCAGGATGAGGAGGGTACTGGTCGGCCTGGACCAACTACTGGGTTTGACTGGTGGGCCCTCCACCGCTCCTGTGCCCAAGGCAGTTGTACGGTCACTCCCCTGTGGTGGTGGCCCTCGATCCTTTCATCGATAGAGCATTTGTGGGGTAATGAACTACCACAGATGTATACATTGATCAATAGGATTTCTATACATCTGGACAAATATTTTTGTCCAAGAATCAATCTTTAGTAGTGAGGCCAAAAGATATTTTGCTCTGGTTTTGTCCCACTTTTGCCGCTTGGAGAGAGAGGACATGAGGTCCCACTTTTGCCGCTGGGAGAGAGAGGAAATGAGGTCATTCTCTGAAGCTGGAGAGCGGCATGCTCAAGGGAACTGTTAGAAAGTACTTTTTCATGGAAAGGGTGGTGGATTCGTGGAACAGCCACCCGACAGAGGTAGCTGCTGCTAATAGAGTAAGGGAATTAAAAAATGTTTGGGGTACGGCTATCCTAAACTACGAAAGAGAGCAGAGGATCACGGAGGGTCTGAAGTTTTACAGCGGATAGGAAAGGGGGCAGAATGAGTGGGCCAAGTGGTTCCTATCTGCCGTCAAATTGTAGGTTTCAGAATTGTCTTAATATGCTGCCCCCAATGTGCATTATTGGGATGCAGAGATTTGGGTGAACACGAATGTTCTGGATATAGGAAGTGTGTGCCCATATGCCCTTTTACACGACAACGACACTCCGCTGCTAGATGTCTCTGGAACTCTGCGATCATCTCTTATTAATTGAACCCTCTGTGTGATAAGTTAAAGTAATATAAATATATTAGGAAAAGGGGGAGGGATGGGGGGGAGATTCTCAGCACTCAAAATTAACAAGAATACAACAACGGGTTTATGCCAAAGAATAAAGTTATATATATATATATATATATATATATATATATATATTGTCTATCAAAAAAAGAGCTTGAGCATTGCAACAACACTAGATATATATATATATATATATATATATATATATATATATATATATATATATATATATATATATATATATATATGCAATACGATACCGTGTTTGAGACGAATATCAAGAGGCAGCACTCCAAAAGGTAGTCAAAAAGCTTTGTATTATCAAGACATCATAACCAACGTTTCGGTCCTACACACGGGACCTTTCTCAAGGTGATGTGCCATGGAGGTCAGCATGCTAGTGACCCTTAAAGCCGGGTCCCCGGTGGTCACGGCGGTGTGCGTGCCGCACACCAGACACTCACCCCTAGTCAGGCCCCAGTAGCTCTTTCTGTGTGCGCTCCCCTCTCACGATGGCGCGTCCGCCGGCAGGGAAGACAAGAATTTTGTCGTGCCGCGTCGCGGTCACGTGCTCGGCGGGCAGCCAATGGAAGGGCAGATATGCCCCGCCATGGCCGCACCCCCCCCTGCGCCAGGCACGCGTGCAGCAGTGAGGACCGGGGCCGTGGTTCAGAATATGTACGTCACGGCACATTGCTCATATACTAAGGGTAGACCGTGATCTGCACGGAAGAAACCCCCCTTCCATCAACGGAATGGATGTGCATAAGAAGGCTGTGGAACCGGGGGTCGCAGGACCATCTGGCAACGAAGGGGTTAAAGCAACCGCCCCTACTAGGACAAAAGTGGTCTAAAGAAAGTGACATTTTTAATAACATAAATGCAGCTGCTAGATTCTTGTTTTAAAAAAAAAAAACGAAATTAAACGGAAAAGTAGAAGTATTTTTTTAATTATTTGTTTTTTAACGTAACATTTCCACGGTCGGCTAAAGATATGGGAGGTTTTTAGCCTCTTTATCTAATGTCTTTTGGTGATCAGACTGTTTGTCAGTCCTCAAAGCCCCAGGTAAATTGCTTGTTGTTCTCTTCTCTGTTTGCAAAGTCATTATGAAGCCGTCATTAGCGAGACAGATAAACAGGGAGGGGCTGATACGCTGGAATGCAGTGTTCCCGGAGAAAAGCAAAACATTCATTTGAGCATCAGTGGCTTTAAGAGGGATTGAATCTTTCTAACGAGCCGATTAGGTGGAGTTATTTTTTCAAAATAAGATATTAAACCTTGTGGGGAAAAAATGAACCTTTTACACTTTTTCTTTGTTCATTTTAATACAAAAACTTGTTTCCCTCTATGAATCACACTCCCGGCGGCCTATGGATAAATGAACATCGTGTACCGAACATTGAAAGAGAGAATAGAAGAAGCCGGTGTCTCCCTCGCAGAACATTCTTTATAAGTGGGCTGAAAAAAACAAAACCTTGACGTTGCTGTGGAGACGGACTCGGGCCCTGGGGGAAGCGAGGAATCAGAGAGTTCCTGTAGTGATGTGGGCCTTTGTTGATCGGGTTCTCTCCTCGCATGAAAGAGAAGTCGTGACGGATGAGATGCGGTAGCTGAGCCCTTATATTGCGGCTGCTGGGAAGCTGAAGCCTGGCACAGCTGGATGGAGGTTCAATAGTGGGAGCGTTATAGCTCGTGTACGGACAGGCGTAAACGTATCCCGTCCATGTTACAAACGCAGTTGCTCCAATAAACCCCCTATGTTGAACGTGAGCTCAATGTAAATCAAGTTACTATTCTTATTTTTATTTGTTTTGCAACTTTTTTTTAATTAGGCCCGAAGCCTGCGGTAAAGTGTTCACACGGTAACTCCTGCTGCTTATTTTCACTTGCTCCACTTCACCAGGAAGCACAGAGCACTTTTCCGTGCAGGCTGTCTTCCCGGAGAAACGATCTTGTCCTGAGCCGAGGTCCATAGAGTTCCGTTAAGTGACTTAACGAGACGCTAACAGAAGTTAATATTCCGTTAACTTCAACGTGCATCTTCAAAGGTCAATTCCCTTAGGTTGTCGTGTTTTCAGCAGGAAAGAGCATTGCGTTAATTACAAAGGACGTTGTGCGAATAATATGAAAAAGAGGCATTCCAGGCCTAGGGTTGTCAGGTGTCCAGTATTGAACCGGACTGTGCTGTATTTGGACACTGTCCAGTAAAACATTAGAGGTAATACTGGACATGTATGTGTATACCGGTATTACCTCTCTATAGTGACCTGACCAGCTTGGGGGACCGTGGGATTTCCCAGAGCAGGGGCTGCTGCTAGGAGGCTGGGCAGCTTCCTCCATCCTGATTGGCTGCTGCTGGATAATGCAGCTAATCAGGAGGTGGTGTCAGGAGCCTGAGGGTGGGTCCTAGAAGAGGAGGAAACAACATGGAGCGGAGAGAGTTGAGAAGTGTGTGTGTGAGTGTATCTCTCCAGCGTGTCACACCTTTCACCATTGTGTTCAGTATTTTTGGAGAAGACGCCTGGCAACCCTAGTTCCAGCTAACAACAAATCCGCAAAGATCCCCCTTTAAAAACCAGGAAGTCATACTGGTAACTTCACTGGTATCTTGGGAACTGAAAACAGCGTTCTGATCCTGTTAAAATAGCGGGGATCACTGCTTGATGGCAGTGGCATGTTAAATAGGTTATACTGTAGGGCCTTATTCAACTTATCAGACAAGTATTTTGAAATATTTTGGGTGTCACCTTGAACTAGTAGTCAGACAATGCAAGGAATTAAATAATAATTATAATTATATGTACGTGTAACATATCAGATTCTTAACACAACCTGTAGAATGGGGCAGCAGTATCATGCAAAAAGAAACTGGGGGTTGGATTGTCTTGACCACAAGGTATGCATGTAAGTGCTACAGCAGCTACACAATAAGAGTTAAAAAAAAAATATGATGCAGAGGTTTTCAGCAATAAAGCCGTAGAAAAAAAAACAGATTAAATTTCATATGTGCTGTGATCCTTGCGTGTGGTAGTTTGAAAATGTATAAAGGACTGCTGTTTTTTTGGTAAAAAAGAAAAAAACAGTCGACAGAAAACTACAGAAACTTGGAAGTATTGTGGGTTCAAAAGACAAACAAACGGGCTTTAAACAACAACTGAATATAATCAATTTCCTTTAAAAGATGCAATAACCATTACAGTGCACTTATTACGTTTAATGGTTATTGTTTTCTGTGTAAAAATAGATGTTTTCTATTTTTTTCCAGGTCTGTTTAGTTGTAATCTTATCTGCTAACTACAACTCATCAATAATTAACCCCCCAAAAATGTCACTGGCATTGGTCATTTTAGTCCTTTGTGGGACTGACCCTTTAATCCATTTAACACATCACTATCATTAGGTCACTTTGCTCCTACACGGGAATGACCCTTTGACCAATTGAATATATCACTGTCATTAAGTCACTCTGGTTCTACATGGAACTGACCCTTTAACTATTAAACATGTCACTAATTGGGTCACTTTCCTCCTAGTATAATTCACCCTTTAACCCATTAAACAGATGTGTCATTAGGTCACTTTGGTTCTGCACTTTGACTTCGTACCCATTTTTTACATGTATGTTTCCCTAAGGCTTTGCCTGCTACATTACACGCGTTGAACAAAAAAGTGCAGTCAGTGGACCCGTTCAGAGACAGCTTTTTGATCCTTTTGGGCTCATTAGTATGGGTTTGGTCACTGATTAAGTTTCCACCCTTAGGCCGCAACCGTAGGCCACGGATCGCCTCTGGGGCAGGTGCACGACGCCACGCTCTCCTACTATATCTGCAGCCTTAGTCCATAGAAGGACCGACAGCGCTGAGCCGTGTGGACGCTCCGCGATGTGCCCCCTCATCCTCAATGAGGATGTCTTGAGAGGGGGCTTCCGCGAGCGTCCGCAGGCGTGCTGAGGCGCAGGGATTTTCAGCCGACATCAGAAATTGTATCTGAGCGCGCTGATGGCTGAAAACCTCCAATCATAGCGAAGCAGCGTCACGACGCGCTTTGTCGGCAATCGACCCCATGACGTCAGTGCTCTGCCTCCCGATCGCGCACGCTGGCTCGCCTGCAAGTCCATACAACCGCTCCTGATCAAGCAGGCGAGCCTCAGCGTCAGCGCGGAGGAGCGCAGTCGGTGCTTCTATGGACGCAGCCTTACTTATGTTTGCAAGATAATTTGCATAGTCAGGAATCAAGACTCAGGACTCAGATCATGTTACAGTCAAGAGTGACATCTAGTGGTCTTGTTACAAAAGTGCACTATTCCTATTACTGTGCTTGTGCAGTTTTCACTATGGCACAGATTCATAGAGCTCTGTTAAATCAGGGCTAATAACGTGACGTTAAATAAAACAGGAACGGATGCTATGTAGAATTTGATGATATGTCACTGGGGTTTTTTGTTTGCTTTCCTCTGGATCAATATACTGCAAGTACAAATATAGGATAAGGTATCTGTCGTCTAAATTTAGCATCGGTTGAACTTGATAGACGCATGTCTTTTTTCAACCTCATCTACTATGTAACTACAAGTGCTTGCCGACCACACAATCTCAGTACAGAAAAGAGAGCAGCCAGAGGAAGTAAAACCCTTCCTGGGGTCCAGCTGCAACCAGAGTCCCGGAGGCTGGACGCGGATGTTGGGCCTGACCTCTGGCCGGGCCCAACTTCCAGTACCGGCCGGGACTCCTGTCGGTGGCCCTGAATATGTGGGTCAGAATCCCAGGAATTTAATTTTATCACAGGGGAGAGACCAAAAGTTTTTAAGTTCTGTGTGGAAGATCATGTGACCAGTCAGGCACTAGATACAATTGGTGCACTGCTGGAGAGGGTGCAAAAGGAGTGTGCCAGAGCCTGTCTCCCAACAGGAAGGGGTTGTGACTTTGTAAGTGGTTGCTACAGAAACAAAAATGCTTGTTACATTAGAATACATAAAAAATGTCTTTTTTTTTTTTTAATGCTACAAGTATTTTCTCATGGTACAGAACTGATTTATTAAAAAAAAAAAAAAAAAAAAACACATGTAGGATATTGCTTGAACTGCAGCTTTAACATGGGTGGGTAGCACAGGGTCTCCAGAGCAGACAGAACAAGGTTAATTCAGCTCCGGAGGCACCCTGGTTCCCGAGTTATATACCATGGAAGGTGCCGGCGGTTACTTCCAGATTGTGTAAACCCCACCCCCGCCGTCACACGGGCCAATAGAAATTTGTAACAGATGACGTTGCGACTGCCTATTGCCCCGAGTCCCATGGGAGATTTAAACTTCCACTTTGTTTCCCATATACTGTAGGTAAGAAACCTGTGGCACCTTCCATGGTCAGTATCTCTGGAACCAGGCATCCCCCAGAGATGGAATGATTATGATTCACCTCCTGCTTCCCACCCACGTAAAAAATAAATAAAAGGCGGGTATAAAAAAAGGATCCGGAGGGAACGACTCCTTTAATGGGTTAAATCTGGGTCACTGATATATTTTTTTTTTAAATCATGGTATTTGTATAAGGATTTTTTAGTCGTTTTAACTTTCAGTGTTTCCATCGTACCTATTGGCTCTGAGGGGTTTTTGCAATCTTTACCCAATATCTGTCTCAGGGCTCTTTTCATTTACAAAAGAGTGGAAATTCACTTCTTGCTTGGTTTTTATATTGCAGCCATTCTGATAACATCAGCTAAAAGTGGCGCGCAATTTTTAAAGCGCTGACATGCCCGCGCTCACTGATTTCAGGCAGGCGCGCCTCCGCCCACCCAGCGCGAGCACGTGAAACCCATCCCCACCAAGCCTGCTGACGCACGCACTGAACATTAACGTCCCTCGCGCTGCATGATGGGAAGTCGTATTGAAAAAAACCGCGAAAACCCGGCTTAAATTATTAACTTGCTGCCGGAGAGCAGTGAGCGCGTGACTGGCTGCTTGCCCTGTGCAGCAGCAGGATTCGGGGCGCGTGGCTGTTGCTGGTCAGCGAGGAGCCTCGCGCTGAGGTAGGGGGAGTGAGGGGGCGCTGACCGGGTGCGAGTCCGCGGTCACCACGGTGGAAGGGGGATTCGGCGATGTGGAGCTGCGTGTGTGAGGTGTGTGAGGTGTGTGAGGTGTGTGAGGTGTGTGAGGTGTGTCCGTCCGTCCGTCCGATTGTGAGCCAACTTTTTTGTATATTATGGTGTGCTTTCTCTTCCCTAATTTTATATATCTATTTTATCTCGTATCCCTATTTGATCTTTAAGGTGTGTGTGTGTGTGTGTGTGTGTGTGTGTGTGTGTGTGTATACACACATACATCTTTTTCTCTGAATAAAGAGATGTTTTACAGCCGTATGTACAAATATACATTTCGGTGGCTATATCTGTCCACGTTTCTCCCTATCCCTTTCATACGTGTATTGCCCTGTCTGTCTGTGTTACTATTCCCTCTGCAATTCCTTCTTTGGCTCAGATTGTTATCTTGGTTTTTACATCTGTGTTAGGCCTCGGACATGGTCAGCGTTGAGCCGTGCTTCTGCTCGGCACTGAGCCCCTGCAGCCGCAATGAGAGCGGCTTTAGTAGGGGCTCGCGCACGCGTCAGCACGCTTGGGGATGCGTGTGTCTGACGGCGTTTTGACATTTCCCCGCTTGCCGGAGCGCAGGGCTGGTCACGTGAGTGGTTCGCCCAATGAGGGCGAACCAGCTCCGTGTCGTCACTGGCCCGCCCCCTGATGGCGCGCTGTGTAAGGCCGGGGAAAGCACCGCTTTCCCTGAGCCTCAGCACTGTTTGGGGCACTATGTCCCAGGCTTTAGGCTGAGTCCCCGCTGGCTCTGAGTGCGCTCATGCTTAGAGCATGAGTGCCGGGTGTCCTGCAACTTGCGGACGCGCAGGGGAAGGAGGGGGCGCAATTGCGGGCTATCTGAGCAAGCGGGAAAGTATAAAAATGTTATTTCCAAAAGTG
The DNA here is from genome assembly GCF_040206685.1 of Ascaphus truei. Classification (NCBI taxonomy): domain Eukaryota; kingdom Metazoa; phylum Chordata; class Amphibia; order Anura; family Ascaphidae; genus Ascaphus; species Ascaphus truei. The sequence continues at coordinate 31,581,235 of NC_134498.1, forward strand.
CCGAGTGTGTGTGCCTGCGCGCGCATCGCGTAAGCTAGAACGTGTGTGTGTGTGTGTGTGTGTGTGTATATATTATATTAGTGTGTGTGTGTGTGTGTGTGTGTGTATCGCTCAGCGCCATCGGGGACTCGGCCTTAAACTCATGGAATGTTTAGTAAATCAGTATTAGGAGACCATTCTCAAATGCTAGCCATAAGCTTGTAATATAGTGGGCGCGTGCACCGCGTGGCGCTGGCGTTTCGTTTGCAGAGGGTACGCAGTGGCTTGGGCGTGTGGCTATGACGTCACAGCACTAGGCCGTGCTGGGATTGGTTCATAGCGTGGCGCGGCGACAGCGCAAAAATACAATTCTCTTGTACTTTCTCTGGTCTGCTGTGCCACCACTAATGGCCGTGCGCGCGCCTCGACTGTATCAATGCCGGCCTCCCACAGTCAATTGTAATTGACGTGTGCGCTCGGTAGCGCAACCGCGCGCTCTATATGACAGGCCTTACTCTAACCCCCTCCTAATATGCATGTTTCCTGCCAACTAGGAGCCTCGCGGTGAGGATGGAGCAAGTGGTGAAGACAAGGTGTGAGTCTGCGCTATCTATGGAGGAAGGGGTATCCAGCGACAAGAGCAGCGGCCGCTCACGCCTGGACTCCGAGCTGGCAGGGAAATATGAACGGTAACTGAATACTGGGGAAGGATAGTAATGTGTCTGTTTACACACAGATATTAATTGTGTACATCTACACACATACACGTGTTACAGCACCGTCCTAATTATTTATAAAATATGTTTTACCAGGAAGTAATGCATTGAGTTACCTCTCGTTTTAAAGTATGTACTGGGCATAGTTATGACAAATAGTTACATAAGTGAACAGGGTATACATTATATACAAGACAATGCATGCACAGTTAAAGATAGTGTTATAGGCGTATGTAACAGTTACTAACCATGTTAAAATGTGAGACGGCTTTAGTTTTGAAAGAACTTAGACTGGTGGCGGTACTGAGCGTCATGGGTAGATTGTTCCAGTTTTGGGGTACACGGTAAGTGAAGGAGGAGCTGCCGGATACTTTGCTGAACCTTGAACTGTCTTTCCGAGTCAGATCTCGGATGATAAGTGCTGCATGTGGTCGGGGTGAGGAGTTTGTTCAGGTAGAGGGGTAGCTTGCCCAGAAAGTATTTGAAGGCAAGACCGGAAATATGAGACACCCTTTGTATTCATACATCACAATACTAATCTGTATGTGGCTTTGTACTTTCAGTCTTTATAGATCACAGTTGATTCTCACAGTGCCCACATTACTGTATATTTAATGTGCTGCCTGCCATGTTAAAACATCCTCTCCGAATGTAGTACATCATTTCTAAGTAATGAATAGTACCTGTTTGGTGCGACCTTTACCTCACCACCTCGCACACTCACATAGAGCTTCTTCCCATAAGAGAGCACTGTCCACTAAACATGCACAGATGGGGGTTTTTTTTTGCGCTTAGCAACAAGGTACATGTGCACTGCTTCAGTCTGCTTGTCTGACGGGCTGTTGGATAACTGGGCTGGCCCTATGGAGCTACAAGATTTTGTGCGCTACGTGGCATTTGATTTCTCTTATGTGGGGGGGGGGGGGTTATGGGGTATATAAAGTACGATTTCTCATTCATATGAAGACACTGCCATGATAAAGGTTCTGCTTTAGGGACTGAAACATTTCATTTTTGTTTGTTTGCCGCAATACATTCTCTCCACCCCCCCCCCCCCCCCCCCCACAACTCCTTGATTCTGTTTTTCAGACACCAGTTTTAGATGGTAAGCTGTTTGTAGGCAATTGGATGATTTCTTTAAATTCTTTGTTGCTAAAAACTGATCTGATATCATTGAAGAAAAACATGTGCATCTTTTTGCAGCAATGCTATTATGGCAGCAAGCCAGTGGTGTAGGTACAGCCCACGCTCTTGGGGTCTCGCCCTGTCAGCGGGCCTGCTGACCATCTCTCTTCTCCCCAGATAGAGGCTGGTGGGAGGAGATGATGGTACACGGCGGGCCGGCAGAGGAGTTAGGAGTTGCATGGAGGCAGAGCAGGACTGTCTGGGAGGAGCATTCCCCACCGGTCCGACCCGGAAGTCTTTCTTACTTCCGGTGCCTGTGCTACTACAGCGCGCTCCTCCCCGGTTGTCCTGCTCTGCCTACGTTCAACTCCAAACTCCCCTGCCGGCTGCTCCTCTGCTTAACTCTGGCGGCCTGCCATGTACCATCTCCCCCCCGCCTGCGTTGATCACCACCCTGTCCCACAGGTAGGCATGGAGAGGGATGGTGATGAGGGGGAGAGAGATGCAAATCTTTCTCCTGAATCTACGGAATACGTTCACTTTCATAATGGAGCTCTGTAAACCATTTGCCCGGGGGCCTGCGCATGCCAAGCTACGCCACTGCAGCAAGCACTCTATAAAAAAAGTCTGTACAGACATACACCTCTTAACATTGCCTTGTAGAAAATACTTCAGAAACGTGTTACTTTTGCAAGTTACAAACTAATTCAAGGTGGATCGTCTACACTATTGTTTAATTCATCATCCGATGCCTTCTGGGCTGTTGTGTCTTTCACTCGAACACGTGAAGGTGCCTTTCTCATTTTTATGAGACCGCTTCTGTTTGGAGCAGGGGCTAGGTTGGGGGAGGATGGGGAGTGGAAGGGTTATGCTGTGAATGGGCATGGTTTAGGACTTGTGTGAGGCTGAGACTGGCAAATTGCAAGTCTTCATATGGCTGCCTTGTATGCTTGGACAGAAGATGCCCATCATATTCTTGCTATTGTATTGCTAATACTTTCTTGGCAATCTTTATATTTACCCGTACATTTTCTATGCAGATTTTATAGCTAGATATATCTATCTTGAGGTGTGTGTGTCCCTTCAACCCCCCTTCTTTCAGAACATGTATCTTTATTTTTTGGTGTCTTGTATATAACCATTCCTGCCTAATCGATAATGTTGCCTTTATTTATGTAACCCCTCTAATTTACCTCAGATTAACACCTATTGCAAGGGGCCTGAGTCTTCTCTACACTCCCCACTCATGGCCATAGGGCAGACAAAAATGGAGGTAGGCAACAGGAACGTTTATAATACCACTGATTTACAAAGCAGTTAGAAAGGATACACGGGTACCGCCATGATCCTCAGAGGGGTCATTCAATGCAGTCACGTTGCATAGGACCATAACATAAGCACTGTGCGTCAGTGTCTGTTACTGCGGCCTGTATCATGGTGCAGGCACCCCATTGGAGCTCTTATCTAGTATGGTGGTGTAGCAGTCCTGTTATTTTGCAAAACTTTTTGGTGTCCCTTTTTATCTAGCTTCCTCCTGCTGCTCTCAGACGGGTGCTCCGTCAGGCCCCCTCGCGGCGGTGACACCTCCCTGCCAGTGCCCGCTAACTAGCAGAATATAGACCGGCCCCTGGTCCCCAACTGCCAGTCCTGTGATCCCCCAGACTGTTTGTTTTGACACATGCAGTACTACAACCATGGCTGCCGAAGTTGCCAATAGAAAGATTTTACCCTGTAACTGTTTTTTTTCCCCTTGGGTCTCACAAGGGATCTGTACAATGTCACCTGTTTGCTCTTCCCTGATTATTTTACTGACTTCTTAATCAGGCGTCGTCTCTAGTCCATTTCTTCATAGTCCTAAGGCAGGGGGGCGCAAACTTTTTTCCCTGCGACCCCCTGCCGGCTGTCCCCTCACTCCCGCGCCCCCCCCAACCCCAACTTACCCTCGCTCCGGCGTAATGACGTCACGTTGCCATAGCAACGTGACGTCACATGACCTCGCAGCGTCATTTTGACGCCGCGTTGCCATGGCGACGCCGGTGGGAAGCCGCCGGAGCCACGGGTAAGTATGGTTTACAGAGGCCCTGCAGCTCCCCCGGCACTTAATTTAAGTGCCTTCGGGAAGCGCGCGGGGCCTCTGTAAACCCCGCGCCCCCCGTCGGCAGTCTCGCGCCCCCCCTGGGGGTCGCGCCCCACAGTTTGCGCACCGCTGTCCTAAGGCATTAGTGTACTGTTTGTAGCCTGCACCATAACCTCCTGTATGAGCAAAATTACTTTGTAATAACAGACTGGTGTCACTCGCTCAGCCTAGTCATCTCAAAGATGAGCGGAAGTGTGCATTAAAGGGGAAGACGGCCTGAAAATGAGAGCCCTCACGAGGGACTGGTAAAAAGCACTTGGTCAGGGCACAACTATTAAGAAATGTTGTTCATTATTATATCAACCATACCCATATTCCTAGTACTTGCGTAACTGCATACGTTTATTAAACTGTAGGCTAAAATGAATCAGAACCGCAAATAAAGTGATGCTTTAATGCATGGATTAAGATATGTGAGAGCTACTCGGTAGTGCGGACGGATCAGTCAGCAACCATGTATACTATTGGGATAGCATTTTACTAGGTGAAGCAAAGATGGTCACACAACAGCTGTTACAAAAAAAAATCATGTGCAAAAATTAATTTCTCTTGGTGTAAGGGAACTGCTTTACTATCCTGTACAGTGTCAATTAGGGTAAACCACTAAAAGCCTAGGAAGATGTGGTTAAAATTCTTAATTGGTGTTTAGAGGGAGTACTATACAAGTACAGTTCAACCCCGTTGCAACGCTAATCCGTTTATAACGCGGTGCGAGCGCGGCTCCCATTTTCGTATGTATGAATACTTTACAGCACGATTATCGGTGTCGTAAATACTTTATTGTACAACGCATACAACTGTGCATTATTACCAACGCGATCCGCTTATAACGCGATGTGATTCTTTCCAAGCAAAGCGTTAAGGGGGTTGATCTGTAGTAAGAGAATTCCAGTGTAATATAAAAGGATTAGAAAAATCCCTTTTTGAAAGGGACCACAAATTCTCAAGTGCTTGTTCAGCAGGTGATCACGGCGGTAGTTATTGGATGAACATGAGAACCATTCGTAGAAGTTTTATCACACTACCTGGAGCTCCTAAGGCCTGGGACATAGTGAAATCAGCGTCGCTGAGGCGGGCTGAGCCGCGCTGAACAGATGCACAAAGCCCCTGCATCTGTAATCAGCGCGGCTATAGTTCCTCCCTCCGCATGCACGCTGATGCGTGCGGAGGCTGAGAAAATCAGAAGAGACAGGCAAGTTTGAAATTTTCCGCTTGGGGGAGAGGAGAAGCGGTCATGGTGCTGCAGCTGGCATTTTTACTACTGTGTCGGAGCCACCAGAGGTGTGTGTGTCTCACTTTGAAGTGGTCTGTGTGTCACTGGGGAACGTGTGTGTGATAATATTTTAAAAATAAAAAAAAAACACAACACCGTGTGTTGTGTTTTTTTTTCTTCTTTTTTTTAATTTTTAAAATATCACACACGTTCCCCAGTGACACACAGACCACTTCAAAGTGACACACACCGTTACCCAATCACACACACACTGACGGCTACCAAGTGATACACACACAGTGATACCCGCCTCCCAAGCTCGCTTGCTGTCTCCTCTGCCAGGACAGCAAAAAGCTCCTGGTAGAGCGAGCGGCAGCAAGCAAGAGCGAGCGGCAGCACCAAATTCTTTACTATGTCCGAGGCCTATGAGCTATCCGAAGAGTGCCCTAATTCGAAGCTTGTGCTTTTTATTCAGCAAGAATGTAAAGTAAAATAAGCTTGAATAAGTATAGTCTCCCTGATCCTATTTTATTTTTCTCTGACGCTTAATCATGCGTAGTCTCTAGTCCATTCCTATGTTGGTTGACGATACTATACCCTCCGGACAGTGAATGCCCTTCCTATGGTGTTAGTATATCGTTTGGGCCTGTACCATAACCTCTTCTATGAGCAAAATAACTCTGTACATTCAAAATGTAATTGCAGCGTATATTTATTTTTCTCTGCAGCTATGTGAAGAAGGCTAAACACCAAGCAATGCAAGGAAACCTCTTGAAATCGATAGAGCTTTTCCGGTTGGCAAATGACCTACATTCCAGTGAGAAGCTGATCGGTCGCATACAAAAGCTGGAAGAGGCTCTTGAACAAATTGCTCTGCAGAAAGAGGAAGAGGATGATGAGTTTGTAGATGTGTTAAACAGCGGATTCATGCTCTATAAAGAACTCTACAGCAAACTGTTTCAGCATCAGAGAGAAGGTGTGGCATTTCTGTATGGTCTGTACAGAGATGGAAGGAAAGGAGGTATTTTAGCAGATGACATGGGCCTGGGAAAGACTATACAGATAATTGCATTTCTTTCTGGAATGTATGATGCTCAACTTGCTAAACATGTTCTGCTGATTATGCCAACTACATTGATCCAAAACTGGATCAAAGAATTTGCCAAATGGACTCCAGGAATGAGGGTGAATGACTTTCATGGTACAAGTAAGAAAGAGCGGACTAAAAACCTTGAAAAAACACAAAGAAAGGGTGGCATTATAATTACAACTTATCAAATGTTGATCAATAATTGGCAACAGCTTTCCAGCTACAATGGGAGAGAGTTTGTGTGGGACTATATCATTCTAGACGAGGCTCACAAGATCAAAACGTCATCGACAAAAACAACCAAATCTTGCCACTTGATCCCGGCAAAGAATCGCCTTCTTCTGACGGGCACACCCATCCAAAACAACCTCCATGAGATGTGGTCTCTCTATGATTTTGCTTGTCGGGGAACACTGCTGGGAACATCAAAGACTTTTAAAATGGAGTTTGAAAATCCAATTACCCGTGCAAGAGAAAAAGATTCCACGCCAGGAGAAAAAGCCCTGGGACTCAAGATTTCTGAGAACCTCATGAAGATTATAAAACCCTATTTTCTCCGACGTACAAAGGACGATGTGAAAAATCCACAAACGCCTGAACAAGCAAATGTTGACCCAAATAAAGCTGCTCGTGCTCCTTCCATGCCTTCTCTGTCACGAAAGAACGACTTCATTGTGTGGGTGTACTTGTCGTTGGTTCAGGAGGAAGTATACAAAAAGTTTATTTCTCTTGACCAAATCAAGGAATTGTTAATGACCACACGATCCCCTCTGGCCGAGCTGAACATCCTAAAAAAGTTGTGCGATCACCCCAGACTGCTCTCTGCAAGGGCGTGTATCCAACTTGGTCTGGAAGGTGATGACCAATGCAACGAAGAAGGTGATCATGCAGTTACAAAGTACGATCACCTTTCTGATGAGACTCTGATTGAGGAATCGGGCAAACTGTTGTTCCTGATGGACCTCCTTCATAAACTGAAGGCGGATGGCCACAGAACGCTTGTGTTCTCTCAATCGAGAAAAATGCTGGACATGATCGATCGCATCTTAAAGAACAAAGGTTTTAAGATTATGCGTATCGATGGGACAGTGACCGACCTTACCGAACGGGAGAGAAGAATAAGCAGGTTTCAGAGTAGTAGAGAGTATTCTGTGCTTCTGCTGACAACACAAGTTGGAGGTGTTGGATTAACTCTAACTGCGGCTGATCGAGTGGTTATCTTTGACCCAAGTTGGAACCCTGCTACTGATGCTCAAGCTGTTGACCGAGCCTACAGAATTGGACAAAAACAGGATGTGGTCATTTATAGGCTCATCACATGTGGCACAGTGGAAGAGAGAATTTACAGAAGACAGATCTTCAAGGATTCCCTGATAAGACAAACCACTGGTGATAAGAAGAACCCTTTCCGCTACTTTAGTAGGCAAGAGTTGAGGGAACTGTTTTCTTTAGATAACACCAGGACTTCCTCGACACAGATTCAGCTTCAGACTATGCATGCAGCCCAGCGTAAAACAGACACCCGTCTTGATGAGCACATTGCTTATTTGCATAGTCTGGCGATTTTTGGCATCTCTGATCATGACCTTATTTATTCCCATGAGGCGGCTTCCCAAGATGAAGAGGATTACTATGAAAATGAGCAGGACGGTCAATATATTCAGCAAAGGGTGCGGAAAGCTAATGAGCTGGTGCAGTTGGAATCTCAGATGAACGAGCAACTAATAGAACAGAATAGGGCTTGCACTGAGGGGGCATGGTCGAGGCAGACGGTTGTTTCTGACAAACCAAAGAAAAGGAGCCTTCCTAATGTTAAGCAGTACATTTCACCACCTGTAATGGTTGATGTCACAGAGGATGATATTGCTAATGTCAGCTGCCAGATGACCAGTATGGTAATGGAAGACTCTAGTGAAGATACAGATGAAAAGCAGCTTTGTGCTCCACATACTAGTAACGCGCATGAGTCAGAACTAACAAAAACAAACAACTCTAATAGTTTTCCACCCATACGTGATTCTTTACTGGCTAAAAATGTGCAACAAAAAAATGAGAAAAGATTTGCTCCTGCTATTAGTCCTCCCCAAATTCTTGATCTTTCCAGCCCTGAGGCTGAAACCTCTTGTATCAATACTGGAGTGACTGTGCCTCCTGCACGACATGCTAGCAATGGCCAGTCTGTAGTAGAAAACATTGGCTGTAATGTTTCAATAGTCGGCAAAAGTTTTCTCGCATTGAAACCAGAACCTGGAATGCAGACAAATGTAAGGCATTCGAATGGTTTATCTAACGTAACTGGAGTATTTCAGAAGCCTGGGATAGCTGATGCCAGTTTGGATATAAAAGACGGCCTGCAAGCAAGCTTGTCTCAATCAATGTCCCAATTACCATGCGACTTTAACCTTGTACTGGAAGATTCTATGGAAAACCAAAGTCAAGTGGAAGCTTCTATGGAGTATGAAGAAGAGTTGGGAAGTATCACAGAGAATTCCATGGCACATGAAAAGGAAGAAATAATTGTGTTGGATGATTCCATGGAAAATGCAAGTCGAGAGAGCAATGTCTTAGAAGCTTCAACAGGACTTGAAAGGGAAGTGGAAAACATAAGTGACGCAATGGAGAACTCGAACCTCCAGCTTAAAGTAGAAAGCAGTTACTCTGAGTCAGAGAAGTCAAACCAAGAATTGGTCGAGGACTTGGAGAAGTCCAATCATGAAGATGGTGTAAAAGGAAATGGATTGCAATCCTATATAGACATAGATAGTGAAGAGGAAGTGTGTTTTTCTAAAAAGAGAGCTGCAAATAGAATCGATTCTGACAGCGAGACTGAAAGTTCAGAGTGTATTGTCGCCGAGAATGAGATGGCGTCCTCTCCTTTTCACAGTCCATCCATGATAGGGATAAGTGCTTCGACACCAAAATTTGAAAGATCCCTAACAAACTTGATATTTCCTTCAGGGAGGAACGTAGGTGGACGCAGATCCATTGCTTCACGAAGATCTCTTGTCCATGTGGCAGTAGAGGAAGTGCAAGATGTGGAAGAAACGATTGCTAGCAGCAGTTCTGAAGACGATGAACCGTTTTGACATGAATACGCTGTTGTCCCTTCACATTTACGTGACCTTGAACTTTCCCTCCACAAAGCTCTTATCTTCATAATATCTATCTTGAAACTTATTGTTTTATGAATGTTCTCACTTTCTATAGTTAAGTCTCTGTACATCTTCTCCCCCCCCCCTTTTTTTTCTTTTTTTTTCTCTCCCCCCTTCCCCCGTGAACATCAGTAATTTTTCAAATTTTGAGAGTTTCCAATTTTTCCTGATCTATTTCAATTGGAAGTTGTTCTTCAATATCAAGAAACACTGTATCCATCTGTGCTTTTCTTCTTTGTGCATAATTAAACAAAGGTTATAGCTCCATATTGGTGACTTATTCTAAGCTGCTTATTGTGTTACAGAACACAACACGATGTAAAATATTAACACAACCATAACGCTATAAAGAACAAATGTCATAATGTGAATGCGATTCCAATAAACGTATAGCTAAGTCCTGCTGACTGGAAGGTCTGTCCAGAACCTTCTTGGACGAAATGTGAAAAGGATAGTCCTTGGTGCTGGAGCTTGGATTTATGCTATTTTTCTCCAATGGATATAGAGAAAATGACAGATGTCGCGTTTCAAAAAATTGTTAATGCACTTCTTAACACTTATTTCTATAATAAAATATCCTGTATTGTATCTTGTTCCACCACTTGATGGTAGTATTGACAGTATTAACTATGTCATGTGGTGCCACATTACACAAGGATATCCCTTATAGCCCACTTTGTCACAATGGTAGGTACAATATATAGCTAGCCCCACTGGTTTTGGAAAATCCACCTAATGAAAGAGATTGTGTCCCAATACTAGAACACTAGTGGATAGCTTCAGAGTTACTTATCTTCCATTCTGTTAATGGAACTGTATAGGGGTGACGGCTGACATATATATATATATATATATATATATATATATATATATATATATATATATATATATATATATATATATATATATATATATATATATATATATATATATATATATATATACTCCTCATACATGAAAATGGAAAAAACAAACCAATAATAGGACAATACCGTTGATTAAATCTACTCTACAAAAAAAACCACATATAGATCAAAAACAATTGGAAATGCACTCACGAAGTTCCCAATGTTCAATCCTTACGAGGAGTCCACTATATTGTCATTGGTGGAATCACTGAAGCAATAGGTGTTTTAAGGTGTAAATTTACACAGTATTTAATGGTGCAGTTCCACTTCACCTTATCCTCTGCAGCACATGCTTCATATGCACATAGAAGCGATTAAGAGATAATGGGGAAAGACAGGTTTGTGGATCTGTTTGGGACGTGAATATGCTCATAAGTGGTATATTTGTTTGATGGATTTCTGCAAATTCACCCCATTTAAAAAAAAAAAATTTGTGGTCTTGTTAGACAAACCTTAATGTTAACATTTTGTATGTCTCGGGTAACACGTTTGCCTTCTCAGAACCTGTAAAAATGCAGATTTCTATGTTTTTTGCCTTTTATGCACACGCCATGAAAAAAAATGTAGATGTTAATAAATTATGCAAAATTTCTTCTAAACAAAGTTGAATAAATCTGAGTAACAATGCTTTTGCATTTCTTATTTTTGTGAATGTCGTGTCAAAGTAGTTCTTTGCTTTTAGATCAGGGGTTCCGTGGGATATCCCTAATCTTCCAGAGCAGGGCCGGTGTTAGGGGTCTGGGTAGTTTCCTCTATCCTGATTGGCTGCATTACCCAGTAGAAGCCAGTCAGGAGACTGTGAGTTGTGGCGAAGCAGAGGAGGAAGCACCATGAACTGTAGAGACGAGAGTTGAGGCTGTGTCTCTGTCCTGTGCGTATTGGTGTTTTTTTTTCCTCCGACTCCCGCGCGTGCCTTCTTCTCTGACTCGCTTTCTCTCTGTTCTGTGTTTTTGTGACCTGGTCCTGTTGTAGGGGTGCCGCAGCAACTGTGCAGTGTTTTGGGGTGCCCCGAGAGACAAAAGATTGAAAACCACGGTTTTAGGTACTCATATCCATCCTAAAGGTGCGATATGGGGAGTTTCCTATTTCTACCTGCTAATAGCCCAGAAAGATGTCTTTCAGATGGTTTCTTAGGGCAGGAACAAACAGACTTAAGCGCAAATGCTTGTGTGTGACATGTGAAGGTGCAATAAATGCAAAGATTGCAATTCGCTCTTATGGTAGATCAGAAACACTGATCTTTAGGGGATTGAATATCCAGGAGCTCCCCAGGTACATAAAGCAAAGAGAAGATATATAGTGCACAGTTTATATCAAAATGCAGTGAGCCCAAATACAAACTCACATGCTCCACAGAGTAAAAAAGCGTTGTGACCACTCTGTGTCCACGGCATTGGCGCTCTGCTCACACACAGCAAACGGAGGCAGCTGCAGGCACTCTGCTTTTCCCTGGTCTAGTGGGTGAATCACACTTCTGGGTTCCCCCGGCATATGACGTCACCATATTGGCAAGGCAATGGGAAGCCTTCAATTCGGCTGTAGCTCCAGTAGTGTAGAGAACGGCAGGCACGGCACCCAGTGCTTCAGGAATAATGCAGAATCACCCCAGGCGTTTCATTCCGCTTTGGGAACTTCCTGAAGCGCTGTGTGCCGTTCCTGCTATTCTCTACACCAGTGGAGCGCATTTTTTTTCCCCTGCGCCCCCTCAGCATCATGACGTCACGTTGCCATGGCAATGTGACATGACCATGTGGCGTCATGACATGGCGACGCGTCTAAGAGCCAAGGTAAGTGAGGTTTACAGAGGCCTTCGCCACTTCCCACGCTCTTAATTTAAGTGCCTTCAGGAAGTGTGCGGGGCCTCTGTAAACCCTGCGTCCCCCGCAGACAGTCACCCCCCAGTTTGCGCACCGCTGCTCTACACTACTGGAGCTGCTGCCGGATTGAAGGCTTCCATCGTGGTGACGTCATCCGCTTGGGGAATCCGGAAGTGTGAAACTGCTGTACTATACAGTGGCGGCCGAGCTGAGTCTTAAGGCGGCTAGATCCGCGGCTTTCAGATTATCCCGTTTAACTGCGTTTTTATGTCTTTTTCGCCCGGAGTGAACTGCGGTATTTTCGCGCTCGTGATATTAGCATTTTATTCTCGCTGGCTGCAATACTGCAATGCCGTGTAAAATCTCAGGGGGGCGTTTGCGAGCTGTTGTCTTGGAAGTCTAATACCTTCGCGGTTCAGCCCGCGTCAGTACACAGTCTGTGTGTGCGCGTGCAGTAATTGTAAATTTGCATATATTAAGTATACATGCATTTAGCAGTGCTGTGCTGCTATACAGTACTGTATGTAATTTTTTTTTCTCAACAAATCAAACCATTTTTTTTCACAAGCCTGCCAAAACCATCTTACTGTATTACGAAATTCAATCTCTGCTGTAGCTTTTGACTGCGACACTGTGTTTGACTGCACATGGTTGATTTTTGTGCTTTTTACATACTGTATTTGGGGGTGTATTATTATGATGAACTGCCTTTTGAAATTAAAGTATGTATTTAGCTTTGAACATCCACGTAGTCGTTAATTTTATGAATCTTGTACTCTAATCCTTTCAGAGATGGCAGCTTGCTTCTTACTGCAGTGTCCCCTATCAACATAAATTTCCCGAAGTTAGTAAAGTTAGTCACTGCGCCTGCGTGTAATTCTCTTTGAGATAGGAGCTTGAGGCGACCGCCCAACCCCCCCCCCTCTCGCAACAGTGTCATACAGTACATTTTCTGATGTTAGTTAGTTAGTTAATCATTGTGTTCTTAAAGCTGCAGTTCAGTTTAAATTAAAAAAAAAATTTTTTTTTACTTCAATAGTTTTAGTTTCATGTGTGCAATTTCCTAAAGAACTGTATAGCTGCAGGTCAATTCGTTCTCCATGTATTGATCGGCGAAATTTGGTGACATACAGTAATTAGAGCTGGCATCTGTTTATATTCTGCTTCTGTCTCTCAGTGGAAGCTCATAGTGAGGAAAATTTAAACTAAAAGCATGTGATCAGCGCTCAAACCTATATAACTATACCTAAATATTAACTAAAATAACCAGGTGCTTAACAATAATAAAATGAATATTTAAAGTGTCCCCTATAAGGAAAAATCTAATGTGAATTCCTCACAGCCTGTTGTGGCAGGTTGGGGAATGGCTGCCTTGGGAATATAACAACCCTATCCACAAGGGCTGTATAACATACACAGAGAGATAACAAATGACACAGATAAAACACAGACAATAATTCCCTGGCGCACTATCAGATAATAAACCTGACGAATCGGAGTAGTCCCATGAATCAAAAGATGGTATAAAGAAGATCCACAGTCCACAATGTCCCGTTCTTTTACACAGAATTCTGGTCTGAAAATACAAATAAAACAACCATTGCGCAGTACCCTATGGTCAGTATTCCAAGACCCCACCGTTGCTATCTACTTACTTAAAAATAGATAAGAATGGGCCTCAAAAGGTTTCTTTAAGTCCCCCCACGATTGGCTCCGACTGATTCCTGCTGCTGGTATCACGCTTTACACTTCCAGCATCAGCATCACCATACCGATTGGGAACAGAAAGGGGCACCAATAGTATAGCACTATAACATTTATTGTTAAAAAATGACAAGCATAAAAACATGCACTCACATGCGAGAATGCCCTATGCGTGTCCTACAACGTGCCGTCCGCTTCACATGGGAGGATGTCGAGGGATTGCAGGGGGAGGCTGGAGCCGGCGTGGGTCCCCGCTTCGTGGCCGCGACTCGGAGCGCCTAGTCCCTCCTCCGATGACGTTCCCCGTCAATCAACCTCCTTTCCTTCCACAGGGTCTGCACGTTGCAGCACGTTCAACAGGCTCCACCCTACGCGCGTTTCGTGACTCTGACGTCACTTCTTCAGGGGTAATGGAGCTGTGGGGGCACTTGAGGTATTTTATACCCTTGTGCAAAGCTGACAGGGAGTTCCCATTAGTTGAATGTCTGATTGGGAACTCCTGTTGATTGTCCACTTGTTGGCTGATACCTGGCAATTCGTGTGTTTAGCAGGTTTAACCACTTCATGCCTGGACAGCCAATTGCACTAGATGATTACATTCTAGCATGCTGTAAAATACTTTACACAAAATTATTTAATACATCAGTATCATAAAAACCATAATAAAACTCTATAAATTGTAGAAATAAAAAGTAATTAGCAACCCTGTGGCTTATTATTCAATGTGCGAGATAGCTATTTGTATTGATCACTGTTGCTAACAGCATAAAGGACCCAGAGGTGGAAAGAGATTATTTGCATAGCAAAAAAACAAAAAACAGATAACCTGGTTATGCAATATTCAACATCAGCAGTTACAGACCTAACTGTCCCTCAAAAATGCTGCCAGGTCAAATTCGATGTTTAATCCTCTCGGGGTTAAGGTTTTGAGGGTATATATCCAGTAGCTTTCGCGTCTGGATATAAGATTGATTTTATCACCCCCCCTCCAATTCTGCTTGGGGCAGTCAATCCCTTTACAGATTAACCCTTCCGGATTTTGTCCATGTTTATTTTTAAAGTGACTGGAGACGCTATGTGTCTCCAGACCCCTTTTTATATTATAAACATGTTCTGCAAGACGTCGTTTCAATGGTCTACCTGTTCGCCCTACATATTGTAGTCCACAAGGGCACTCCAACAGGTAGACCACAAAAGGAGTCTTGCAGGAAATGAACGATTTGATGGGAAATCTGACACCTGTAACATTGGATTGAAAATGTTTGCATTTACTGCTGTACCTACAGCCAATACATTTGTCACATGTAAAGAATCCGTCCAATTCCTTAAGCCATGTTGTACTTTGTGTTTTTACGGAATTGAACGGACAGCTCGGGGACAGTTGAAGCTTTAGATTATTGGCCCTTTTAAACACTATCTGGGGGTGTTTAGGTAGTATTGTTTTAAGTATAGCATCCCCCTGGAGAATACTCCAATGCTTCCTAATTATTTGTGTTATTTTGTTTGACATCCCATTAAATTTGGTTATAAAGGGGATGAACTCTACACCCTCTACTTGTTTTAATTTCTTTTTGTCCATACTGATAAGGTCATTTCTATCTATGTCCTTTACACTTTCTAAGGCCTTCTCAACCATATTAAGATTATATTCCCTCTGGATAAATTTATCCTTAA
The DNA here is from genome assembly GCF_040206685.1 of Ascaphus truei. Lineage (NCBI taxonomy): Eukaryota > Metazoa > Chordata > Amphibia > Anura > Ascaphidae > Ascaphus > Ascaphus truei. The sequence continues at coordinate 31,596,750 of NC_134498.1, forward strand.
GGTCATTGGCCTGCATCTCAAATATTTCTGGTTGAGAGCAATTTCTTTTAGTTCTTAGGAACTGGCCCTTGGGAATATTGTTAATCCATCTATGGTTGTGATGGCTAGACGCCAAAAGGTATGTATTGGCATCTACTTTTTTATAAAAGGTCTTAGTTTGAATAGACCCTCGCTCTATGAACAATGTAAGATCTAAAAAGTCTATACTTGTGGGGCTGATGTTGAAGGTGAATTTTAAGTTCATATTGTTGTTATTTAAGTATTTTTGGAACTCCCCAAGTTCCTCAACACCTCCACCCCAGATACATAGCACGTCGTCTATATAGCGTTTCCATAGTACAAGGCCCGCCCCAAATGGGCCGCCGGAATGGATGTATTCATCCTCCCACATGCCCATAAAGATGTTAGCATAACTAGGGGCGAACCTTGTACCCATGGCAGTGCCACATATCTGGAGGTAGTGGCTGTTGTCATAGCTGAAGAAATTATGTGTAAGTATATACCGTATCCCTTCTATTATAAAATCTCGAAATCCCTGTTCTAGACTATCATCTTGATTTAACACCCTACTGACTGCTCTGATACCCAGGTCATGATTTATGACGGTATACAGAGACGTCACGTCACACGTGACCCAAATATAATGATCTTCCCATTTTTTGTGTAAAGTATTTTACAGCATGCTAGAATGTAATCATCTAGTGCAATTGGCTGTCCAGGCATGAAGTGGTTAAACCTGCTAAACACACGAATTGCCAGGTATCAGCCAACAAGTGGACAATCAACAGGAGTTCCCAATCAGACATTCAACTAATGGGAACTCCCTGTCAGCTTTGCACAAGGGTATAAAATACCTCAAGTGCCCCCACAGCTCCATTACCCCTGAAGAAGTGACGTCAGAGTCACGAAACGCGCGTAGGGTGGAGCCTGTTGAACGTGCTGCAACGTGCAGACCCTGTGGAAGGAAAGGAGGTTGATTGACGGGGAACGTCATCGGAGGAGGGACTAGGCGCTCCGAGTCGCGGCCACGAAGCGGGGACCCACGCCGGCTCCAGCCTCCCCCTGCAATCCCTCGACATCCTCCCATGTGAAGCGGACGGCACGTTGTAGGACACGCATAGGGCATTCTCGCATGTGAGTGCATGTTTTTATGCTTGTCATTTTTTAACAATAAATGTTATAGTGCTATACTATTGGTGCCCCTTTCTGTTCCCAATCGGTATGGTGATGCTGATGCTGGAAGTGTAAAGCGTGATACCAGCAGCAGGAATCAGTCGGAGCCAATCGTGGGGGGACTTAAAGAAACCTTTTGAGGCCCATTCTTATCTATTTTTAAGTAAGTAGATAGCAACGGTGGGGTCTTGGAATACTGACCATAGGGTACTGCGCAATGGTTGTTTTATTTGTGTTTTCAGACCAGAATTCTGTGTAAAAGAACGGGACATTGTGGACTGTGGATCTTCTTTATACCATCTTTTGATTCATGGGACTACTCCGATTCGTCAGGTTTATTATCTGATAGTGCGCCAGGGAATTATTGTCTGTGTTTTATCTGTGTCATTTGTTATCTCTCTCAGTGGAAGCTCATGAATATTCATGAGCACTCCTGCACTGACATGACATGTGCTAGAGGGAGGGCAGGGCTGGCAAAGGGGTGTGCCAGGGCTTGTGACAGGACATGAAGGGGCAGTGCCTTAGCAAATGGCTGTTAAAATAGAATATTTGAAAATTGGTCTTTCTAAGTTGTTTTCTTAAAAACAGAAAATGCTAAAAGTATTTTTTCTTACTACAGAACTGATTTACAGTATTAAAAAAAACAGACATGCAGGATATTGACTGCGCCTGCGTGTACTGTTGTTCTCTTTGAGATGGGAGCGTTTCAGAACTGATAGTTGTCTTAATCCTCAAATCCTTTCAGAGATGGCAGCTTGCTGTTTACTGCGCTTGAGTCGAACGCCCAACCCCCCCCCCCTCTCGCAACAGAGTCGTCTGTGTCCTTACATACTGTATTGTGTTCTTAATCCTCTAATCCTTTCAGAGATGGCAGCTCCCCCTCTCGCAACCCCCCCTCCTCTCGCACCAGAGTCATACATTTTCTGATGTTAGTTAGTCGTGTTCTTAATCCGTCCAAACCTCACACTGCCTGCGTGTACTCTAATCCTTGTAGACATGGGAGCTTCAGTAGCTGATTAATGCACATGACTCAGCCCCCCCCCCAACCCTTTGAGGCTTATTTTACAGTAACGCTTTGGAAAATCCCTTCTCGGTTTTGAAATGTAAATCTGATTTGCACAGCATAGTCAGAATTGAGAGTTAAAAAGACCTTAAACTGATGTTGGTTTGTCATTCATTCTTATTCATTGGTGTACTGAAGGGGTGGGGGGGTTGTGGTTGTTGTCAATGATTATGATTAGCAGTAATGTGAATAAATATTCATTTTATTTTCTCAGGAACCAAAAAATACAAAAATAAAAATAATCATGAATAATACATACAGTAATGCTGTCTTAAGTTCTTCTGGCAGATTGAAATTGGATAAACATTTTTAAAACATGGGGAAACATGAATAATGCACATTTATAAGAATATTATTTAATAATATATAAGTACTGTAATGTATAATATATATATGTATAATATATATATGTATAATATATATATATTATTTTTTTCGTCTGTATCTTGTTCCTCCCTCTGTGAACAGTACTGTACTGTACAGTAGTTCATTGAAAGAGGAGAGGTTTTGTGTACATCACTACTGCTGTTTATATACTGTACATTTGACTGTACAAGCAGAGTAGACTGGACACAGCACCCCACCCACCTCCCACCAGGTCACCCTTTTACTGAAACGACAAGAAAACAACAAATTAGTGTAGTTATGTGCGTACTGTATTATTATTGAGTACTGTACATGGCTGGTGCTGCTTGAGCAGTTAGTAGGCGGTTACCGTAGTACTGTCAAACTAGTCTACTGTTTACTGGAACTACTGTACTGTATACTCTGACTACTGTTAAATACTACAGTATGTACTGTAACCTGATGGCTGGTGCTGCTCTCTCTGTAAAGAAAAAACTGTAACTACTGTATACTGTACTCTGACTATTGGGAAAGAAAAAAATCTGTCCCATACTTACCTGTATCATACTGTACTTACAATACTACAGCACAGCACTACTTTCCTGATGCTTATCCATTGCGCGCGATCACAATGGGCAACACAGTGGCAATATGGTCTATATATTTATTGCAGCGTTCCACGGTGAGTACATCATTCCAAAAACTCAGTATGCTTTTCAACAACTCGTCCTTTTTGGAGGGTTTCGCCACTCTCCGGATATGGTCCTTCAGTTGATGCCAGACCATTTCGATCGGATTGAAGTCTGGCGATCTGTCATTGGAAAAAAAGTACAATTAGTTTAAGAGGTACAGTACACAGTAAAAAAAGTGTCAGGCAGAAAAAGCGAAAGGCGGCAGCCGTTTCCACGCCAAGGCCAAAGCGACAGGCTAAGGCCAATAAAGAAAACCTTCCGCCGACCCCAAAGGCTAAGGGTTTTCATAGACGTAAGCCTTATTATGTCAAGAAAATATACGGCGATGTACTGTCGACGCAAAACGATTGGCAGCCAACCCATCGAACCCGCAGACCACCACCTCCCATACGCTTCGACGACTCTGCCGCCGCTGCCCCGGAAATCTTCAGGCCGTCTTGTCCACCCCTCGTCGAAGACGCTGCCGCCTCTGAAATCCACGGGTCACTTTCTCCTTTGCTCTTGGACGACTCTGCATCTCGCCCGGAAATCCAAAGGTCACTTTCTCCATCCCTCTTCGACGACGCTGCCGCTTCTCCTCTACCGGATATCTACAGGTCACCTCCTCCACCCTTCTCATCCTCCGTTGCACCCATCCACCCAGATGTCCAGACGCCATGCACAAGAAGCAGCTCGTTAGACCGGATGCTCAATGGGATAAGTGTGGATATCCCCGGGAACTCTATTGTGCTGGCAAAGATAGATTTGCTTCTGGAGACAATGGTAGCTATGGAGCAGCGGATGCAGAAGATAGAGGCTGACATAGCGGGCATACATTATTTGCTCGGTGTTCATGCCCCTGTTTCCCAGGCGCTGGAGCAGGGGGTTGACATGGATGTGATGAATGGGACCTTCGACCCCCTTCCATCACCAAGCGCACCCCCTCCACCAGAAGATGTAGTGTACCAGTACATGGATGCCGTTGAGGATAACATGACAACCCCGTCAAGACCACGCCAGGAGACAACACGGCGACCAAGACCGGAGGAAAGCTTACTCCCAGACAACCTACCGTCGCCTCAAGTACACCCACTCCCAGAAGACCTACACCCGTTCGCATTGATGTGGTGCCCGATATCACCCTGCGTCATATGCCAGTGGCACTCAGGGAAAAGTATAGGGTGATGAGTGCTGGTGCACCCCACAAGTATGCCTTGTTACTTTTTAGGCACCAGGTTCCCTACTCGTTGTACTGCGACTGGGCCTTCAGAGTGAACTACGAAGGAAATCGCGTAAAAAAGGCGCTTCCTGTCAATTTAAGACAGAACATTATGGACGAATTGCGGCGCTTTTATCCAATTACAGATCCTGTAATGACGGGCGTTCGAGACTGCATTAATGGCGTTTTGCGCCATGCAAGGCAGCGGCCATGGACGGACCATGTGGAGCACATACCTGTACAGTTGTGCTGAACTGTATTGTGCATGTTTTGACCTGCTGTACTTAAAGGAGATGTTGTTGTGTGTTTTGTAACTTGTATTTACTGTATACACAAATGTTGCAACTTGTAACACACAGGACCTACAATACTGTGCTGTACCTGCACAATTCCAGTTCCTGAAGGCCTCAAACAGGCATGGTTTTCAAGGTAAGGTTGTCCTGAAAACCGGGCCTGCCTGCTGCCCTCGAGGACTGTCGTGGTGCAGTGGTGCAATGGTGCAGGCCTGACTGGCCGTTTTGCACACCATCCCAATGTACTGTATACTGTACTGTATGTTTTTTTAATAAAGGAGATGTTGATTTTTGTCACAGGTACAGTTACATTTTTTAACTTGCTGTACTTAAATAAAGATGTGTGTTTTTCAACTTGTATTTGTACTGGTGCAGACTGCTTTTCAGACCATCCCACTGTATACAGTATGTTTTGACTTTAATAAAGGGGATGTTGGGTTTTGTATAATTTATGAATAAATAATTTGTTTTTAAAGCATGTGACTGTAAACCATACTGACTGACTGTAAATGTTTTAACTTTATATACATAAATAAATGTTTTCACTACTGTAGCAGTAAACCATACACCTGTTGATGTTTTGAATTGCTGTGCACTTAAAATGTTTGTACAGTATTTGTAAATAAATGTTTTTGTACTTACAGTACTCCACCAATAAAAGAACATGTTTATTTGTTTTACATTGTTCAATTGGCTCCATTGTAACAAAACACAGTGTTTCTAGAATGTTGGGGCATACTGGACTGCACTGTATACTGTAGGCATGCTCAGTACAAGAGTATCAAAAAAATAGAAGACGCATACTGTACTGTTCTGTATGAGCTGTCAGTGTAATACATGTAGAATAAATGCATAGTTTTTATTTTTCCGGGATTATTACACACTATATAAAACTGTATTGTATACTGTACGGCCGGAAAACATCAGCATACTGTTTCAGGTACAGTATTCTATCCTAATCAATAACAACGGCAACTAAACTGTAGACTCCGGTACGTGGCTTTTTAAATCCGAATCAGCAATGTGCAACGATATTATCCATCGAAATCCCTCCATTAGCCGTTTTATTTTCTGAGGAAAAACAAAAAGAAAAGTTTCACTGTAATGTTCAGCCCCCTAAAGACGTTCCCAGCTAGTCCCACCAATAATTTTCTCGGGTCGGGGGGGGGGGGGGCGTCTCCGGTTTACATGCGCGTGCGCCTACCGTCGATGTAATGACACGCATATGCGTTTCAAGAAGGTTCCAATGCGCATGCGCCTAGCGTTCCACCAATAGCTCAATATCTGCAGTACAGTACTGTAGAAGCCGCTCAGCCAATGATATTGCTTACAGGAGAATCGCTTGACTTTCAAATCGCGCCGATATTGTTACTGTATTGTCAAAATAAAAAAAAAACACAGAAAATAATACGGCAACAATACTAACAATACTCACCATAGAATTTCCCATTCAGCTGGCACCGGCGCCGGTCCACTGCCAGTCCAGTGTTCCTGGTCATCCTTGTTGATAGTTTGCAGCGGGACTAGTCCACCTGTATTCAGCTGATGAGGCTGGAAATTGCTTAGGTACATGGAAGCTTGCTCGAAACTGCACGCGAAATCCGGCTCAGGCTCACTGACGGTGGGAACGTTATCGGAAGACGGTGCCGATGCATAGCTTGGCAGCGAATGTTGTTTCTTGGTTGGTTTTAACATGGCCCTTTGCCTTTTGCCGTCTGCACGATCATAGATACAGGAAAAAAACGGTGATACACACCAATACCCTCACAATTCATGAATATCTGCCATCTGGCGGACACGCGAATAATTGCAACCTATTAAATCCGAACCATTCTCAATAAACGCATCAACCGCGCGTCAACCCATGGCTGAGAACGCAAAATGAGTGCGGCATGCTCCGGGTGAAGTGCGTCACATTCCAGGAAAAAGCCAGTGAAAAACCGGCGATGTGTTAGACTCAGATGCGCCGCAGCAGTATATCTTCATTTTGTTTTATGTACCTGGGAAGCTCCTGAATATCCAATCCCTTTATAGATCAGTGTTTCTGATCTACCATAAGCGTGAGTTGCAATCTTTGCATTTGTTACACCTTCACTTGCATTTGATATAAGTTCCACATAAGCGCAAACTCTTAAGTCTGTTTGTTGCTATTTCTAGGGTTCTTGAGAAACACCCTTCTGTGAGCTGCTCCTCTCTACATGTATTAATCACCATTTATAGGTTGTTATTCACTATTCACCCTTTAAGTGATTTAGGTTTGCGCTTTTTTGTTTTAGTTTCCTAGGTAAAGATGGTGTTTGGTGCTCTACTTGGGCACAGAACGCGATTTAGGCAGGGGAGTCCGTGATCACATGATCGCTCCGCGAAGTGGTCATGCAATCTCTATGCGGAAGGGACTGGGCCAATTTTGGAGCCTTGGCCCCTCCAGCACTTAAAGGGTTTAGAAAAAGGAAACGACAGGAGAACGGCCAGTTGAATTTAAGGGTTTCTGAATTGGAAAGGGGTTGTCAAGTGTTTTCTTTAGCCTAATGCCACCCTGTCCTTATCAGACAACTAATGAAATTTGCTTACTGTATTTACCAGCTGACTTTATATATGATTTTTGAAGTGAAACTGCTTTTCCGGCACCTACAGCGTTTTGATGGGGAAAATGTCCTTCGTTGTCACAAAAACGCATGGCGGAAGTGACGTCATGACGCAGGAACGTCCGCGGGCCTCAGCGCATGCGCAGAAGGATCCTCGGGCTTCTGGAGCAGCCCCAACACGTGGGAGACAGAAAACAGACACACACCGAGGGAGACACCCACACAAAGAGGAATTCACAGTTAGTATACATATAGAAGTACAAATAGCTAAAACGGGGTGTGGGCCGAGCACGCGCATTCAAGGACAAACTTATTTGCATTTTGTCACTGAAATTTGTTTTGATTTATAAATTAAAAACATGACAAATACAATTTCTGTGACCAAACAGTGACAAAGGACAAAGAAGTTTCACTTAAAATGTAACAAAAGAGAACTAGTTCTGGTCGCAGGGTCCCCAATAGAAAAATGCAACCTTCCATCGGCCGCCAGCATAAGACTCACTCCGGCAACCATTTTGTTTGCACAAGTATTCTTACCTGGTGAAAAAATCTGTTTAACACCTATCATGAAACATCGCTAAAACTAGAAAACACCCTTTATAAACTGTAGAAAAAAAGCTTGTCACATGGCTGAGTGCCTTCACTTTATTGTGACCTATACCAAGTGCCACTGAACCATTAAGAGGTGGACCCCATTTCTCTAAACAAAAATAAATCCAAAAGGAGCAGGATTCCTTAGTTCGTTATGGGTGGAGAAGAGAGAAAAACACTCCATTATTTCCTCCCTTCCACCATGATGATGTGGTATCCAAACTTGGTCTTCACAGGAGGGTCAGTATACACTGGCTTGTCCATCGTGCTCACTGACAGAGCAAATGCAGCATCTTGGAAAGGTCCCACCATTGACCCTCTGGTCATCCAACCAAGATCTCCCTGAAGGAGTCAATAGAAAAAGGCAGATATTAACAAAAACCCTTTCTCTTCTGTCTCCAGCTCCCATCCTCGTGCACCTCAGACTGAAGGTTGCTTCATCATCAGCTGAATATTTATTTCCTAGAAATATTCCGCGTATGAGGATATTGCTAAAAGCCTTTGCTCTTGGAGAAGACTGCAACAGATAAACAAATGGTACAGTTAACAATGACCCAATATTTTAACAATGGTTTTATCAAAGCAAAATGTGGTTTCCAACAGAGGAGGTTCCACTAGAACTAAGCTCTTCAGCTTTTGGCCCATGGGCCAAATCCTTCTCCAGAAGGTCCTTGAACTGTCTACCCAACCTAATTTTATTGCAGTTGCTCGGGCATGTAAATGCATGTTTTCATACTTAAACTCACTATAAATAGAAAGTTGATAACATATCTGTATGGTGCAGATGTTATAAACGCTTATAATATGTATGGCAACTTTTTCAATCTACATAACATTTTGTTGCTGTACATTCTGGTCCTCCAACTTGTAAATGTTTTCTACACCAGCCCTTTGGATAATTTGTTGAAGAGCATTGCCCTACAGTGTAAAAGCCTTGTTCAAGGCACTCAATCTAATATAAATGTATTCATCAGTAGAGGTGACATGTTTAAGGGGTTCACCATCTAGGTAACTGAAGACTGTCACATAAATCTAACATTTATAAAGTATTTTTTTCACGGTATGAATTCAGTTTGTAAAACATGAGCTAAGATTCGGGAGGGGGTTTGATTTCCTCTGGCTATTCCTATTTGTGTGATATCACTGTGCGCTAAACACTACTTTGCACAGGCAAAGCCCCCTCCCCATCGCTTTCTCCTTATCGGCTGTAACAGTGACATGGTGGGCTGCAGGTTGAGGTTCTGGAATGCCACGGCCTGGGACGGCACAGGCGCTGAACACCAACAGCCCTAATGATGTACCAAATTAGTCATAGACACATGCTCGTTCTCTAGGGGTAGATGAGGCCGAGAACAAATGGAGAGAAGAAGGCGGTGCGCCTTCTCCATTTGTTCTTTGCCAGCACCTTGGTAGGAGCACGCCGACAGCGCCAGGATCCCACACACCAACAGTGAGTTATGCATTGATTTGTTCCGGTTTCTTCTTGCAAAGTGTTCCTCAGTGAAGAGGTTATAGAGGGGCCGGATACCACTGTGTTATAGAGTGTGGCTACGTGGGATTTCTCTAACATTGCGTTGTATATACGTCTCAATATAGTATTTGTGCCTGATCTAGTCTGAGTAGCGTCGCTGAGGGAAGTGGTGTCCCCATTTCTCCAGAAGTAGATCAGGCTGAGCATGCTTACAGAAACGGAAGTGGAGCCCTCTCGACTTCTTTCTGAGCCATCTGGCGCCTGGTTGTGGTCATGTGAGAAAGGGTTGACACAAATTACAATATAGGACGAGTACCCCTTGCCTGGCTTTATCTTCACTGTACTGCGTAGCCACCTCGCTGAACCGCACCCCAGATTTCAGCTTTTCCATCGCTTCCATAACCTTCCCGTGCTTCTCACACAAGATGTGCCTCACCTGAGGGAAGGAATAAAGAGATTACCGCCCAACAAGGACACACCTCCGTCCACATGGCTATTTCTTTCAAAATCTCTACCCCCAGCTGTATAATACGGGGTCCGTTTGACTTAGTTCTCTCGCTAATCTTTAAAGTGTGTGTGTGTGTGGTCAGAGCTAGAGCTATATATATATCCCAACAGACCACAACCTGATCCTGTCGCTATTTTGAGGTCTGCGGACATGTTCTGCCCTGTACTGAAGCAAGGGAAACCGGGGAGGCCCGGATGTCAGGCAACGGGATGGGACATTTGGTCACAGCCACTGCGCACCAACCAAATGGCCGGCGCTTTGTCGCAGATGAACCCTCCGCCGCAGCCAATTCGCTGCTGGGATCCCCGCCTCTGGTCACTTCTAAGGTAAGTTTTATTACAGTTTAGGGTAAGGGGCTAATTTAAGGGTTTTAGCGGTTAGGGTAGGGGTTAATTGAAGGGGTTTTAGCGGTTATTGTAAGGGGATTTAAGGTAAGGGCATAGGGTAGGGGGTATACTTACCATAGCGGCCGGCAGCGGAGTAAATCGTGGCAAAGCGCCGGCGCCCATTTGGTTGCAGCGAAACAACCACGACCAAATGTCCTAGACCTGGGGTGCACAAACTTTTTGCCGCACCCTCTGCCTGCTCTCCTCCGTTGTTTCCTCCCCCCCCCCCCACTACCCCTACATCGCACAGCGTCAAATAACGTCACAGGGTCGTGCGACATTACGTGACAAATGACATCACATTACCATGGCAACCGTTATGTTAAGTGTCGCCGTATTGCCATGGTCACGCGTCCTGAAGCCAGCTTAATCTCAGTAAGTAGAGGTTGTAGAGGCCTCGCGCAGTCCCCCGGCATTTAATTTAAATGCTTTGGGGAAGAGTGCGGGACCTCTGCAACCGCCCGCGCCCCCTTAAAAAAAAATCTTGACCCCCCAGTTTGCGCACCGCTGTACCTAGACCGGCAGGGATCCCTTCTGTTCTGGTAAGATAAAAAAAATTGTTTCCCAAAATAATGAAAACATGGAAGTGAAGGGTCTCCTCTTCCGTTCCCATCACGTTCACCGCTCCGTGGAGGTAGAGATCTCCTCTAGAAAGCGGCGTTATCAGCATAACATTGGCTGAACATTAGAAGGGCTCCTGGCGTGCCAGCTCTCGGTCATTATGGCAGCCTTAGGTTTAACGTATCATGCGTTTCATTACACATCAATATACACTGTCAACATTATACAGGAACCATTTTTGGGTGGGGTTCCTGTACATACGAAATCCATAATACATAATGTAAAGATGTATAAACCCAGCACCTCACTCAGCCATAGTTCCAGTCCCCAATAACGACCATTGAGTATATGTGTATATAAAGATACTTCACCCAACCCAAATTGGAAGGAAAAGGCCCAGCACCACACTTTGGATGCATGTGGCTGTTTCATTAGTCTTTTTTATTATCATTGCAGCGCTGGGTCTTCTTTTTCCAATTTGGTTTGGGTGAAGTATCGTTATATTTTACTATTCCGAGCCGTGTACTTGCCCTTATATGACAGGTGCCATGCGGAGGTGTGCCTACGACGCACGGTGTATGGTGCATGCGCACATACACACTGTTAGACAAACCAATGTTGAAGGGTTAAATAAAGCAGGTCCGAGAAAAAGAATTCCTGGAGAATTTCACAATGAGATACTTGGGATGAAACCAGTAAAGTGAAAGATATTTGCACATGTAAATGTACATACACACTGACCTTGACAGCATTTCCACCTTTGGGGGTTTTCGTCTTTTTATCATCATCTGCCACTTCCCCTCCGCCTGCACCGCCTATATACAAAATAAATGTATATATCACACAAAGAGTGACAATGTGTCACCTTTTGCCTGGAATATCCATGCACATGGAGCCCATATAAGCAAATGCATCGCTGTTGACACAGCATGGGACTATATCTATATAGTCATCGACAAATGCGGTCGCAGTGGAGACTGCATTTTACCCCCTGGCGAGGTGCTGCGGCGGTATTTTCCCCCGACTGGACGTGACGCCATGACGCTACACGGTGATTGCTCTGCACTGGACGCTTTTTGCATCTCTTGGACGATTGAACTACGACCCCCCACATGCTCATGGCCGTTGACTTTTGACGCCGCCCCTCAGTGACGTCCCTTCCCCTGTTCGTGCGAGGACTCTGCCCGCCATTTTTCGCCGCAGTATGCGTCGGAGCTTCCTCCCGAGCTGTGCTCGCCCCACCCTCCAATACCGTGGGGAACCCGCCCGGACAGCCCTCTCCCCTCCCCCCCTCACCAGAGCCCGGTTCCAGAAAGGCAGAGCGGTGTCTCCCCAGCACGGATGTGGCGGATTGTACCCGGGGCCCCCTCCTACCACCAGATATTAGTGAGGGAAAAGAGCCGGCCCGCGCAGGTGAGGAGACACGATCACGGCCGGAGCCCCGAGCGCACACATCTGTCAGTCACACTCACATCTATACATATAGGTGCACCCCCTATAAATAATATATACACACCCCTATACATATTATATACACCCTTATACATATCACACACCCTTTACGTATTACATATGCACCCCTATACATAACAGTCAGTCAGTCAGTCAGTCAGTAAACCACCCAGTCAGTGTCACCCACCCAGTCTAGTCTCACACACACACACACACACACACACACACACACACACACACACACTTCTTAGTAGGAATGTATTCAATTTTTTTAAAGTGGGTGGGGCTAGGTGGCGAGTAGATTTTTTTGGTTCGGCAAGTAGATTTATGTGTGATTTGTCAAGAGATAGATAGGCTTAGATATATAAATATATATAGTGTTCGACAAACCTATACATTTGCACGCCCCGGGCGAGTGGATTTAACACTGTGGCGAGCTCCTATTGGCCCAAGCAGCACACGTGTGGTACTAGGTGGCGAGTAGCGACCACAATATATATATATATATGTATATATATATATATATATATAAATTTATATATATGTAGAGGTATCAGTACCGTGTTAGCCGAGCTTCAATAATCAAAAAATAAATAGATGATACCGTTCTGTGGCTAACGAAATGCTTTTATTTGTGCGAGCTTTCGAGATGGCTAGAGGTGTTAAATGGTTCCTGAAAGAAAGTGATGTAAGAGTGTGTGTGTGTGTGTGTGTGTGTGTGTGTGTGAATATAAATGAATGGAGAGCCCACAGTGTATACAGTGCTATACAAAAGGGGTGTGTGGCGTGGGAGTTAATGAAAATGGTGTGTGGAAATGTGGGAGCTAGTATCCACACACACTTTTAGTTATGCCACTATCTCCCACATTTCCACACCTACCCACACCATTTTCATTAACTCCCACGCCACACACCCCTTTTGTTATAGCACTGTATACACGGTGGGCTCTCCATTCATTTACTGCTGCGGCCAAGTTTATTCGAGCATTTGCCCGTTCTTGGCCGCAGCAGTAGCCTGGCGCGCGCCCGAGAGTGACGGGCCGCGGCGCCGAAGCAGCGGAAGAGCGCCCTCCGATCGGGGCGCTCTCTCCTACCGCTGCCGGGTCCGCCGGGTCCCTCGGAACCCCCTGCCGTGTAGGTGTGGAAATGTGGGAGATAGTATCCACACACACTTTTAGTTATGCCACTATCTCCCACATTTCCACACACCATTTTCATTAACTCCCACTCCACACACCCCTTTTGTATAGCACTGTATACACTGTGGGCTCTCCATTCATTTATATTCACACACACTCTTACATCACTTTCTTTCAGGAACCATTTAACACCTCTAGCCATAAATCTCATCCACACCGGGGGAAGGACTAGCACAGATAACATTCCAAGAGACACTTTTTTTAAGTATTCCATTTGCTTGCTTCATTCATTGTAACATCGCCGGAAGAAGAGATCAGTGTATCTCGAAAGCTCGCACAAATAAAAGCATTTCGTTAGCCACAAAACGGTATCAATATATATATAATATACACCACCACTACAAAGGGCAGGGGGAGGGAGGGCAGGGGCGAAGGGCAGGGGAGGGAGGGCAGGGGGCAAAGGGCAGGGAGGGCAGGGGGAGGGAGGGCAGGGGGCAAAGGGCGAGGGGGAGGGAGGGCAGGGGGCAAAGGGCTGGGGGGGCAGGTGGAGAGTGGCAGGGGACAAAGGCCAGGGGGAGGGAGGGCAGGGGGCAAAGCCAGGGGGAGGGAGGGCAGGGGGCAAAGGCCAGGGGGAGGGAGGGAGGGGGCAAAGGGCAGGGGGCAAAGGGCAGGGGGGCAAGGGGCATGGGAGGGTAGGGGGGCAGGGAGGGTAGGGGGGACAGGAGGGTAGGGGGACAGGGAGGTAGGGGGACAGGAAGGGTAGGGGGGCAGGGAGGGTAGGGGGGGCAAAGGGCAGGGGGAGTCAGGGACGCGTTTAATAACCCATTCCCCTGCGTTTACTGACCTTGCACGCTCCGGTGAGGAGGTGCTGCGCCTTTCGCGGGGGAGAGGCGGAGACAGCTGGAGGAGCGGCGGAGACAGCCGGAGGAGCGGCGGAGACAGCCGGAGGAGCGGCCTGTGTGAGGGGAGAGCCGCAGAGAGCGTGCTCTGTGTGTGGGTGGGGGGGATAAGCGGGGTGGGGGGGTGAGCGGGGGGGAGATCAGGGGGGGGGGGGTGGCGTGAGCGGGGGGAGGGGGGGTGAGCGGGGTGGGGGTGAGGGAGTGACTTATGGGTGGTGAGAGCCGTGGGGAGCGCTCTCGGGGATGGTCAGCTGGGGGGAGCGGCCTATGTGAGGGGAGAGCGCCGCAGAGAGCGTGGGGGAGGGGGGTGGGTGGTGTGTGTGTGTGTGTCTCCGTCTCTCCTTTGGCCCGTCACTCCGCCTCAGGCCATGAGAGGTGTGCGGAGGCGGGCGGGCCAAGGGAGCAATCTCATTGGCCTGGCCCAAGGGTCCAATGGGATTGCCGCTAGGGACACAGGGACGGACACAGGGAGACACATACAGACATAGACACATAAGACGCTTTCACAAATATATAGTAAGATTTACACTAACAAACATTATACACTTTATTAATCCAATCACTTCGACGATCATACCTCATGCACATGACATTCGGTCTCACTTTATGACCACTTCACTTCTATCTATCATATATATATGTTTTTAAATTAACACTTACGGTAGCGCTCTTTGCACTACATTGCTCGTGAGGAGAAAAAAAAAGAAAAAAATATATACATATATGCATACACACACAAAGATGACAACATGGTCAAAAACACAAAAAAATCTATACACACGTGTGTGTGTGTGTGTGTGTGTGATCCACAGGGCGGTGGTTACAATCCTGACTATCAATGTTTACGGGATCGGGATGCCAGGTGTGACACTGCGGCTCCCGTTAGGCGCGCAACTACCCTCTCCCCTCCTCCCTGTACCTTTCCCTCCCTTCCCGCCGCTCTTTCCTTTCGGCGGCATCTCTCTGCTTTGCCACTTCTGGGGGAGGGCGTCGCGTCACCTACGTCATCAAAGCGCCTAGACCGCACAGCACCACCTTCCTCTTGTCACAAGGAGTAGAGGCGGGTGAGGCCTCGTTCAGGGTGCAGGCTTCGGAGGGAGGGCGTTCTGCCGTGCGAGCTGCCGTGGGACACAAAGTATTCAAATTGAATCCTGGTTGTCAGGGTAGCAGCTGCACTGTCTCCGAAGCCAGGAGTTGACGCTGGCTACAGTTTCAATAAACGAAAAAATCATTTTTTGAAGCTGCAGCAGCGTCACTGGGACTTAGGCAGCCAATGAAATCATTCTTGAGAATGATTTCATGACTGCAACTTGGATCCCTAAGCTGCCGTCTGTAGCCCCGCCCCCTCCAACTCCTGAAAAACGGCTGCTGGGGATGAACACACATCGCCCAGCAGACTGCCGCCCTCCCTCCCGCCCTCCCTCCAACTCCTGTCTCTGGCACCTTGAACGAGGCCTTAGGAGAGCGCCCCCCGCGGCGGGGCGGAGGCTGTCTCCGTCGGTGTGATTTGGGCGGGCTCAGGGCGGAGGTCAGGATGCGGAGAAGGTAGAGGCGCTATCATTGTTATACACAGGGAATGAGATAAATCACTCACTCCCCTTCCTCTCCTACCTTCTACAGCACTCCCGCAGTAGATGGGGAGGCTGCAGTCTCTCCACCCCGCTAAATGTCGGCTATTGACCAGAATTGCCTGAGACGAACCCCAGTCTGCCACACATTCACTCTAGATAATCCGTCCGACAACATGGGAGCTACCTGGTGCTTCCCCCCTCCCCCCCTCCCTTCCCCCCTCCACCTCTCCCTTCCCCCCCCTCCACTCTCCCTTCCCCCCCCTCCACTCTCCCTTCCCCCCCCTCCACTCTCCCTTCCCCCCCCCTCCACTCTCCCTTCCCCCCCCTCCACTCTCCCTTCCCCCCCCTCCACTCTCCCTTCCCCCCCTCCACTCTCCCTTCCCC